>NC_087513.1:156500629-156702530 GCF_963921805.1 Phalacrocorax carbo | reverse complement strand
TTCATATAAGATGTAACCTTTGTCCAAACAAAATTAATTGTTTGGGTTTTTTGGGGTGTTTGGTGTTTTTTTTTATATAATAGACATGTACCATGTATTTAGAATTGCTTGTTAAGATCATAAGAATTAAATTAAATGGATTTTGTTTAGGCATTTTTAAAATAAATGTTAGAAGAAATTAATGTGAAAACCTTTAAATTCTCTCATTAATATCATATTATATTGTCACAGGACAGAGAATTCTTTAAATTAACTTTCCAGTTCTTAACAGAATATGTATTAAATAATTTTAGCCATATAATAATTTCACCTTTGGGTTTAAAAAATGTTATATTTTAGGAATATAGCAAGCCTACTGATGATAATGAACGAAAGACATACCAAAAAGCTTAGCAATACGGTGCTTAATGGTAATTCATTTGTTGGAATAATGGAATCTATATCAAGTAACCATGACAGAATCTCCTATTCAGTAACTGTTCAAGTGCCAAGAAGAACAAATAGTCTAGCTAACAGCACAAAAAAAGAGAATCTCCGTATTATTTTGTGGGACCTTCCTATTAAATAAAATTATAAAAGGCTGGAAAATTATTGAAAGAATATTTAAAGAAGACAAGCAGAATCATCATCATCATCATAAGCGGGGAGTTTTTTTTATTTAAGGAAAGACCTTCGTTGTTGACAGTGATTTATTTACACAGGTCAGATTTTTATCTTTCCTATTGCAAAATGATGTTACATTACTTGAATGTGAAATTTGGCAAATCCAGATTCTTTTTCAAAGAAAATAAGGATAACATAGGAGGGGTTTTTTTTGCATATGCTACCCATTTTATTTTTCCTGATGTGTTCGCTGAAATAACCATTTTCAAGTCATGTTTATTTTACCTGGAGGATTTTTATATAAGAATTTAATTCCACAGTTTTGTAGCTTTTTAGTCTACATTACTGTTCCTTAGCTGTAGGGGAATAGACAGGGATCGGCGACCGGAAGATTACGGGCTGTGACGGAAAGATAGACTCCTCCCCATAGGAGTGGCAGGAACAGGAAGCTCAAGAGCTATATAAGCGTGTGACGCAGCTAAATAAACGGACATTTTGTATCCATCATATTGATGTCTGTGCATCACTGTCCCCGGGGTGGGTAGAGCCCTGTGTCCCGGAGGTATGCGGCCCAAGATAAGTTCTCCCGTAGAAGCGTACAGCTACACTTAGCCTTCAAGACTGGTCCATCACAAAAGCATATAGAGTCACTCTCCATTCAGGAGTAGCTCATAACTGACCTTGAATTTGCTGGTTGCTACAGAATATTTGGAAAGATACTTATTAAAAAAAGGAGTAAGACCCACTTTTCTTCCTATTACGTGGGCTGTCAGTTTGAGCTCCTACGTTTTTCATTGTTGAATGATTCAATGTGACATATATTGCTATACTTTCTCTTCTCTTTAGTCACTGAATATTTCAGAAGCAGCCTAGATCTGAAATCTACAGAGCTTAAAACCTGTACCTCTGCAATGTCATTCTGACATTGAGAGTGTCCCAGTAAAGAAATTAATGTAACATGCAGAATGCAATTATGGTACAATTAATGCCTCAGTCAGAACAGCAGTTCAGGTTAGAATTTACAACTTCTAATGCATCACTAAATCCAAGTGGTTCCTTAAATTCTCTAAGTTTTGGGAAGGTATTAACTTTGCCTTAGTTATTTATTAGTAACACCATGTTCTGGCTTTTATTGTGCATACTCAGTCTGAGCAGTACCACCTCTGCTCTGGTTGCAATAAGGTTGCTTGTTAAGTTTGCTAAAACCACCAAACACAGGTCCTTTACTGTTTTGGGGTAGGTTGTTCTTGGGAGAGATAATTTAATCTTACCTATTACTTTAGGATTACTTGGTTGCTGCCTGCATGTTAGTGCATTTGGAAGGCAAACATTGCCCAAAGTTTCAGGAGGATAAGAGGAAACCAAAATGTTAAGTATCACCTAAATGAGTTGATCTTCAGAAAATGTGGAAGTAATTGTTATTGAGGCCGCTGAAGAACTGTCAAACATATACAGTGGGTGAGAAATGATAACATGAAGGGTGATATTGGTTGTCTAATAAGTCAACTTCTTGCTTGGCATTCATTTTTGATTAACACGTCAACATCATCTTTTATTATAGTGTGTAGGAATATTTAAAAGCAAAAACAAAAACAGAATAATCAAAGAAAGATATGTGTATTTCATCACAGATTTGAAATTAGAGCCATGTGATTAAGAAAATGTCCATGAAGGTTTCTACAAGTGTTGTCTGTCTATGGTCTTGGTGATGTTCCTTCTCTACTTTTTCATCACTGTAGAAATCTTATAGTCTGAAGATCTGAGGGGAGAGGAAAAGAGGAAGAAATGGGATGAAAGGTTTTCTTGGTTTTGTTTGGTTTGGGGGGGTTTTAGTGTCTATAGAAAACAGTTAGATTTTGGATGCTCTGAAAAAGGAAATAATAAAGCCAAACTTTTGTTACGATGTGTGTATAATTTTACTGATTGGTCTGTTACCAATAACAATGAGAGTCCACTCAAAGAGTTGGACTGTATTATTTATGAATATTTTTGTCTTCTTTTGTGTACTGAATTATATTTGCATCAAAATGTTTTTATGTACTTGAATAAATGTATTCCTGATGCAAAGTAATTTTGTTTTAGAATTCAAAATTAAAGCAAAATGTGTTCAAAGTGTGAAAATCTGAGGAATGAAACAATATAAATTTTATTAATGAAAAGCAGAGATTTTGGTTTTCTTTCACCTCCTAATAACTGGCTGTCTTTTCTGTGATTTTTCAGTTGTTGCTTTTGTTCTGATTAACTGAAACTAGGAAGAAATGTAAAATAAATAACTAGATATTGTTAAAGTAAAATAAGACAAATCCATATATAGGACTCTCTTTACATTGAACATTTAAGTGAACCTACACTAAATATTTCAAATATCTCTTATGATTACAAAATTTAGTCACTGGTAAGCAGGAACATATGTTGAATGGAATTTTCAAGGCATTAGATGCTGAAGTTTAATATTTGACATTAGCATAGGATCACAGACTCATTTAAGTGGGGAGGTCTTCAGTCCAACCTTGTGCACAAACAGGATTAGCTGTGAGATCAAACCAGCTTGCTCAGGGCTTTTTTGAGACAGATCATGAGAAACTGGGGATGGAGACTGTCCAATCTCTACAGAAAAATATGTTCCACTGCCTGACTTTCTTCACAGTGACAAAACTTTTCCTCATTGTCTGAACCTCTCTTGCTTCAGCTTATGCCCAATGTCTCATGCAGTCCCCATTGCACCAATTCATGCTCCACCATGAAAAACACAGCTCTGTTCTCCTTGTTCAGGGGCTTTTAGGTGCCCCTGAAACCATTTGTGCCCCAGGTTGGACAAGTCCCTCTCCTCGAGTCTCTCCTCACAGTGCAATTTCTCCAGCCTGACTGTCTTTATGGCATCTGCTGAACTTGCTGCAGTTTATCAATGTCCTCCCTGTGTTAGGGGACTCCAACATGTTAAGACATGTGATTTTAACAAAAGCAGGGTAGAAGGAGATAATCAGTCCTTTGATCTCCTGCTAATACAATCCCAGATGCTGTTACCCTTCTTTGCTGCTAGGGCATGCTTGTGGCTCATGTTCAGTTTGCTGTCAACCAAAGCCTTCAACTCCTTTTGCACACAGCTGTGCCCCAGACAGCGTATCCCCAGCCTATATTACTGAAAGGGTTTTTTCATTCCCAGACACAGGTCTTTGTTGAGTTTCACTGGGTTCCTTTTGGTCCACTCCTTCTGCCTGCTCAGGGGTCTCTGGATGATAGCCCTGTGATAAACTCATGCCCCCAGTTTGGTGCCATTCACAAACTTGATTAGTGCACTTTGTTTGCCTTCTTCAGGTCATTGATAAAGATGTTATATAATACAGGTGCTAATGTAGACCTCTGTAGTATGCTACTTGTTAATGGCCTCTAGGTACAATGTGATGGATTAACCATCATCATCTGAGTCCATCCATCCAACTATTCTTCCTGTATAGTTGTCCATGCATCCAGACAGCAATTTCCCAACTTAGATATAAGAATATTGTGGAAGGCAGTGTCAAAATCCCTGCCCTCTATAATTCCTGCTCCCCCACCGCCTCTTTTTACACTGGAACATACTCATGAGCCAGTGTCCTGATAGGTCTGGTTTTTTTTCCTGAGTATCAAGATGCACTGTTCTTGTTGTCCTTAAGTACCCACAGTTTTTCCTAAGCTCCTTCACTCTTCAGAACTGATTATCACATTCCCAGCCAGTATTTTCTTGTTTATGACTAGCAGATCCAACCGTGTCTGACCTCTGGTTCAAGCAGTATTAAGAATTATGCTTGACAACCTACAGTTACCTCTCAGATTGCTTGCATCCCACCGAGTTTCCCTCCCAAAAGAAGCAGAAAGGTTAAGCTCCCTCATGAGAATTGAGGTCTGTGATCCAGAAAGACTTCTTCCTTTTGTTTAAAGAAGACTTCATGTGCTTCCTTATCCTGTTTAGGTGGTCAGTAACAAACTCCCACCGTGATGTCACTCTTACTGGCCTCTCTGTGTCCCACAAGCTCTCAACCAGCTTGTCATCTGTCCTCAGAAAGAGCTCCATACATCCGATTTGCTTCTTCACACAGATGGCACACCCCCTCCTTATCTTCCGCACCTGCTTTTCCTGAAAAACTTCTATCAGTCCATGGGTGCACTCCAGTTGTATGAGCTGGCCCCTCAATGTCTCAGTTATTCCAATGATGTCACAGGTCTGACACTGCATCTGGATCTCTTCTTCCTCCTGCTTCATTCCCAGGCTGTGCACATTTGAGCACATACATTTGACATGCACCTGCTTGCATTCCTGTTTATTGTTCCTGAGGTCTACCTTGTTACCCTCATAATATACCAATGTGTTCACCTCCAGCTACCTTTTCCGTACTTAATTGTGGGATGTAATCCCCTTGCTCTGTTGTTCCCAGTGTAAGGATGTCCTCACCAGGTTGGCCAGCCTGCTAGCAAAGATGCTCTTGCCTCATTTGGTTAGGTAGATCCTGCCTCTCCCAGCAATTTTCAGTCTTCAAAGAAGTTCTTGTGATCATAAAAGTCAAACCTCCCTGTAAGTGCTTACCAGCAGTGGAATAGTTTTTGACCTGAGGATCTCCCTGCTGTTCCACAAGCCTTTGCTTTTACCACAAAGATAGAGGAGAAGATAATCTCCTCCCTTACTGCTCCTCATCATTATCCATTTATGTCTGTTTTGGAAGTATGACAGTGATGGGAGTAGGCCGTCCACATGGAGAGTAATTTGATCTCAGTAATCTGCCCATTCAAACAGATATGTAATTTAATGAAATATGTAACTAGGAATGGCAATGTTGTCCCAATCTCCAAAATTGAAAATTGAGTTCTGGAAAGGTAAGACTTTGTGATTCATAAAGGGAAATCTTACAATGACGAAGTTAAAGATATCATCTTATAGTAATTTTAAGAGGCACCTTGCTCAGATCATATAGATACATACATTCTGCTTTCTAAGTAAAACATAACAAAAAAAGGTGGAAAAACACAGATTTTTTTTAAAGTCAGTTTGTAATACTTCTACAGGAGCACCATCAAAGTTTGATCAAAATTTCATTTAAGATAATGGGACCGGGTCTTTGATTTCTTTTAATCTTTCAATTTGAACATATTCAAATAATTTTTATTTTTTCAAAATTCTCTAAAATTTGTCTGAATTTTTGTCACTTCATAGTTTTCAGCTTCACTGAGGGACTTTGCTTCCTCCCGTTTTTTAGGACAGAATTGAAGTCACGATTAATGTATCAGCAAGGACAACAAAAAGAAAAATATTACCACAGACAAAAATAAATTTAAAAAATCAACAAGCCAAATCTTGGGTTTCTGTGATTATTATGAAATCAAAGTTAATATGTTCCTCTATAATTTTTGACTACACCTATATTTTCCTATGTATATGCACAGCCATTTTGTTTGTTAGTATTGACACTTGAATGGAAGAATTGGATATCACTTAAGTAATGCATGTAATTGCAGGAATGCTTGTAGTTTTTGTTACACCAATGTCTTAACTATATGCTCTGTGCTCCAGGATCACAACTACTTTCCAACTTAATCTTAAATAGTTTTGTGCTTGGTTGTAGGGTTCTTTGATTCAAGTCAGCTTTCATGAAGTGGAAATCTGAAGTTTCCAGTTCAAAAGTTGTCTTTTAGCCAAAGCAGCTTTGAAAGCATGAGTCGATTTCAAGTGAGTGCTAGACTTAAAAACAACAACAATAAAAAAACCCCAAACCTAAAAAACCTAACACCCTGCAGTTGTGTTTTACTTCTGCAAAAGAACAGTTGGGAGATTTAAAGATATCCAGAAAAATTCAGTACATCTATTTTTTCCACGAAAAGTGTCTGAAATTACTGTTTCAGCAAACTTTCTGAAAATCCATGGAACTTCCCTGTTCTTAGGGATGTGATAATGGAGGATTTGAAGTTGCAGAGAGAAGTGTAAATCATTACTTGACAGGCGTGTCCTAAAAGTTGTGCAGTTGCTGTGCTATATGATTGCCTCTCTGTCTCTGAAAGCGCAATTGTTTTTCTTGGGAGCAAGGTGAGTACTGATAACATAGTAAGAGCCATGGGCAGAGCTGCACATGGTAAGTTAAGTCATTGGTTTGTTTTTGCCTATTTTGCTGCTGCTTTTTCAGTCACCAAGACATGGTCTGCAGATTTTAATATTAGACCAACTATTTCTTTTCCTTCTTTTCTACTATTACAGCTTAGCTGAGATTGAAATCAGGCATTATTAGCATTTACTTAAGAGTTTCTATGCAATATGCATAAAGTTGCAGTTTCACCATGTTTATAAATCTCCATAAACCAAAAAAAACTGATAAAGCAATTTGCTTCCAGGAGGTGTTAGGGTGGTACTGTAAAGCTCAGAACAATTTTCTCTGGCTATCCTATTAATGAAGATAAAATTTACTAAGGGAAAAAAACTCTTAATTAAAAACTTTATTAACAAAATTCACTATCTAATCCTGTATCCTATCTAATATATAAATGGTAAGGTCTCCTGTGAAATGGCCTATTTAGATTGATCAAAGCTTTAAATAAGAGATATAAATTCAGTAAAAGCTATCCATGTATTGTAGAATTATCAGTGTAGGATGATCTAATACATGCCCAGGGAGACCTGCTGTTAATCTTGGAGGTAACTGTTCTAACACCTGATATTCTGTTTTTCTGCATCTCACACCATACTCAGCTTCCCTTGAAGACAGATGATAGAGGTAAGGTTTAGTTGTTCATTAAACTTAAACCCAGGTAATTTATTATTCACCATATTTAAAATTTTTGTAACAAGTGTAACATATGCATGCAGATCTACTTAATTATACCATGCTGAGTAGCAATAAAGATAATTAAATGAAAGCAGCAATAAAGAACCATAAATGGCTGACTCAAATTTTCAGGAGGCCCCTTACTACTCTCCATAATTTTTGAGAAAACTGGATGACAGTCATATTTCTAATATTTGCTAATTGGAGGGCTCATAACTTTGTTATTTACTTCTATGTAATATAGAAAAATAAATCAGTGAAGACCTATTCCTGAAGTATGGAAATTGTGGAATGCCATATTGGCAAATATTTTCTTCTGTTCTTTCTTGGAGATGGATTGTTCATTTGAATACACTATTTCTTTATTTTCAGTGAAACACACTGGCAGTAAATTCACTGGGAGGATATGCCCAAGTGTGTTTAGTCTGAGGCACTGGAAGAAGTTCAAGCCCACAGTATTCTGTAAAAATCTTTCCTGTGCTCTATTAAACAAAAGACAAATAACTTGGTCAGCAACGCGTAGGAACAGGAAATGCACACACTAAACAATACCTCTCTTACTATCTTTCTTTATTACTTTGCTGATGTAGCCTTTTAATTAACCATACATACCTTCTAAGACTCATTACTCCATATACTGTATGTCTCTATACGTTTAATGAAATGAAAAAAATAACACTTCTTGTTTTTCTCTAGCTGTATCACACAAATTCAATTCTATTTCATGGTTTACAAATTGCACTGAAGAATATCTCATAATTCAAATTATGAAGAGTTTAATGCTGGGCCCCCCTTTCTGTATCTCCTCAAAATAAATGACAGACGTTTACCTCTTCCAACAGGGCCAGACAATTCAAAAAGGAAAATCTATACAGTGACCTAATTTGCAGTTTAAACTTTTCAAGGGTCATAATGTCTAGTGTAGTCATGACTGTAGAAGTCTAGAGAATAAAGGGTTTATTGTGTCTGTGTAGACTGTGAAGTACTTGCATACTTATAAGCAGGGAATGCTGAATTATTATAATTAATTTATCTGGTGATTTATAATTTAGCCTTTGTTCTCATTTTGAATTATGCATGAGCTCGTGACAATTTTGAAAAAAAATATGTTTATTTGTATCTTTTCTAATTTTAACCTACAGTTAGTTCAGTCACTCTTAGCTGCATTTGCCTATCCCTTCTTACGAAGTGGGAAAGTAGCTCTGTGGGAAAACTTTCACAATGTATTTTACTCTTATTTTTCCTAGTTTAGGAAGTGGGTTTTTTTTTTAAAAGAGTCATTTTGCATTGTCAATGCTATTCAATGAGAATGGAATTATTAATTTACAGTGACAATCTTGGTGTCATACAATATAGAGCTTTTAAAATCCATAGCAAGAAGCAGCTTCCTTCTTTATTGTGTTTTAAATCACATAAATGACTTTGTACAATTAATGCAGAAGATATTGCCTTTTGTGCGTAAAATGAAACATTCCTGACCACCCTGTGGCTTGTACTATTTCTCTTATTTGCACTGTGACATCCTGTATTGCTGGCTTCTGAAACCTTTTTCCTTTGTCCAGAGAGTTAATAACATCCAGCAAAAACAGTCCAGAAGTGGAATGTATTTAAAAATGAGAGATATTTTAGTCCTGGTTTTAAGAACTATTGTTAATTAGAATACTCCAGTATCCTATCACAATACAATACACAAAAATATCAGTGCTTGAAAAGTGTGACTTTATGGGTTTATGGAGGCTTTGCTTTGTTTTATTTTTTAATTTTACATCCCAGCTAACACCTCTACTCAGCAACATGCTTAAGTCTTGGTTTAAAAATAAATTTGTTAAATCCCACTCAAGTAAATCCCAAATTTGCTGTGCCTTCTCACTAATTACGCCTTAGACCTCAAAGCAGGTATGTCATTTTGACAAGTGCTGTATGACATTATGAGCTGCTAAAGTTTCAGTGAACCACTTCATTTTAAAATAAGTGTTTCCATAATGAATAAAATTATGTCCCTGAGCTTTCTCTGAATGCTTAGGTAAGTCATGTGAACAGCAAAATGACAATGTTTGGCACTGTTACAGATTCCTAAAGATGGTTCAATAAAACAAAACTAGTCACAGAAGAGTTTCACAGTACTAGGTGACCAGGCAAAAATTCTGGATGAAATTTAAGGTTGATAAAATCTAAACAGTCTACATAAGGGGACACACTGACTTTTTCTATAGAATGATAATTTCTAAAATAATTGTCATTGCTCAGAAAAGAATCTTAACAACACTGTGAATACAAGAAGCAAAATAACATATTAGTATTTACCAGGGGAGCAGTAGAAATCAAAGCAGTAATTTCATTATGCCAATGAATAAATCCCCAATAACCTATATTTTGAATACTGCATAACAGTTGGTGGCTTAACCTCCAATATTGCTTTGGAACTAGAAAATATATAGAGGACAGCCTCAGTGATCAGAGGTATGTAATGGCTTCCATACAAGGGGAGATTTAATAGAGTAGAGTAGAATGCTTAAGGTTGGAAGTCTGGAAAATATCAACAAATTTTCTTTGATTTTATATTGTTTTCTTAAGAATCTGCTAGTTCCTTTTAACAGTTGTTGTGGTTTAGCCGGCAGCTCAGCCCCACACAGCCGCTCGCTCACTCCACCACCGGTAGATGGGGGAGAGAATCAGAAGGGTAACGCTCGTGGGTTGGGATAAGAACAGTTTAATAATTAAAAGAAACAACAACAAAAATGCAACGTAAAGTAGAACAACGAGAGGCGCAAAGCCCCGGGGGGCGGGAACGAACCGCCAAAACAAACCGCACGCGCCGCAGCCGCTCGCCGCCCGCCGACCCGAGGCTGCGCCGCTCCCGAGCCGCAACTGCTCCCCCTTAATGTACTGGTCATGGTGTCACATGGTATGGAATGAACCTGCCATTGGCCAGTCGGGGTCAGCCGTCCCCACTATGGCCCCGCCCCTCCCAGCCCCCCCCCGCCCCCGCCACGCGGCAGAGCGTGGGAAGCTGGAAAGGTAGCCGACCCCCACGGTGATGAGAATTAACCCCTTCTCAGCCAAAACCACCACAACAGTATAGGTGTAAGTGCTAAATAAGAGGTACAAGATCTGATCCTGGCCCAGTGGTCTAGACAGCCCTTTATTCAGACTGTGTATTTATCCTGAAGAAAGTGAGGTGAAACAGTCCAAAAAGAAAACAAGGGTGTGAGCAAGTGAAACAGCCAAAGACCATCCAGAGATTGAGTGTTGTCCCTGCCCATCCTCTATTCGTCTATAAATAGCAGTCCATCTCTAGCAGTACAGATGTACTCCTAGGGGCAGGATCGTGGTCTAGATGAAATTTTGTACTAAAGCACTTTGGTTGTTCTCACATTCTCTTGGCTCCTGGTGACATGCAATGGGAGTTTAGATGTGAAGAAAAACGTTTGTACAGAGTAAACCAAAGTTGCTCAACTTTTAGGATTACCTGCTAGAGGACAGTTCTGGTAGAGTATATAAAGGTTTTTTTGTAAGAAAGTATGCAGAAAGAGTACCTTATTTTTGCTATCAGAGATATTTTCAGATACCAGTTTGAATTGTGACTGACCTTTTGGGAGGGAAAATCCTTCTGCATAAATGTATTTCTTTGGAAAATAGGCTGAAGGGACAGATGAGAAGACTACCAGGGATGGGTGTCATGGTGTTGGCTGGGATACCATTAATTTTCTTCACTGTAGCCAGTATAGTGCTGTATTTTGGATTTAGTATGAGACTACGGTTGATACACACTGACATGTTAGTTGTTGTGAAGTTGTGCTTACACTACTCATGGACCTTTTCAGCTTCCCATGCTCTGCCAGGTGTACAAAGAGTTGGGAGGGGACACAGCTGGGACAGCTGACCCCAACTGACCAAAGGGATATCCCACACCATATGACATCATGCTATATAAAGCTGGGGGAAGAAGAAGGAATTCAGGGACGTTTGGAGTGATGGTGATTGTCATCCCAAGTAACCGTTACGCGTGATGGAGCCCTGCTTTCCTGGAGATGGCTGAACACCTGCCTGCCCATGGGAAGCAGTGAATGAATTTCTTGTTTTGCTTGGCTTGTGTGCGTGGCTTTTGCTTTACCTGTTAAACTGTCTTTATCTCAACCCATGAGTTTTCTCACTTGTACTCTTCTGATTCTTTCCCCTATCCCGCTTGTGGGGGAGTCAGCGAGTGGCTGCGTGGGTCTTAGTTACTGGCTGGAGCTAAACCATGACAATGGTATCAGCCATACTGTTTAGGATGTGCTTCTGTTGATTTTGAGGGCTTTAGCTTGTGTCAGGAGTGGGAAAAGACGATGGAATCAAAGCATCCCTTTCCTATTCTCATGGTTCAGTCAAAGGGATCTTTTGGCTGGACTGTAGCTAGTAAAAACCCAACATTTAGCCAATGCTCTAACCTTGCTTTGGTAGTCAGTCTGGTCAAAGCCACCTTTTTTGATATTTAAGGCCCCTAATAGAGCCTGTAGGAAAGTAACATTCCCCAACCAATGTGTGGGATACACATCTGTTGTTCAGCAGCAAAAACACAGAAATAGATGTGATTATAAGCAAATAAAGGTGTTCAGTTCTATTTCAGAGCATTCTTCCAGCAATTTCTCAGTCAATCCTTTAAGCTTGCTGTAATTTAGAGCAGGCTTCAAAGCGCTGTAACGCTATGCAGGGGAACATTCAGGAGCAGAGCAGCAGGAGGATCAGGAAATTCAAAAGTGAACTGAAAGATGTATTACACTTTGTATGCTTTGTTAAACAAAATGATGTAGTAATGTGGTGGTGTTTTTTCTTTCCCTATGTACCAGTTTTTCCTCTCCAGTTTTAGTTTGTTTCTGAATTAATTTTTAATATACTCATTGAATTTTAATAGTCTTTTGACTAATGAAAAAGAGAGGAATAGACATGGCTTCCAGCAGTTACAAAAGCTTAATTAGACATAGTGCTGATAGGAAATTGGATAACAGTACTATGTAGATTTATATTTTACTTGATATTTTACTCTAGAGGCAGCATGTTCTGAAAGCTGTACGTTTCAGAAGAAAACACTATGCAAGAGTTGCATTGAAAGAAGGCTAAAGTGCATTGGTATTGTCTTTCATATTTTTAATGATAGAGACCTCTTTTTTTTTTTTTTTTTTAATTCCAGAGATCCCATGAATTTACTGCTTGGTAATGTCAATGCAGAATATTGCAAATGTCTGTTTCTGAGTTTTGCTGGATGTGAATGATTTCTGCCTGTTTGCATTTGGTGCGTTAAGGAAGAATGATAAAGTTGTAAACAGAAGGTAAGCTGCAGTGTATATCTTAAATTAGGAATAGACTGAGGACACCAATTGCTCTGTGGTGAAAAAAAAGAGGGTTTTGGTTTTGGTTTTTTTCTCCCGTTTATCACTTGCCTTGAAATACGATGTGAAGTTCTTAGGAGCTACTTCTTTTGCAGCAACCCTTGTTACCTTTCCAGGGATCCAGATACAACATTTATTTTCCCATTTGTTAATTTTGAGATTTGTAAATGGAGCTTTAGTAACACCTGAGGAGAACCATTCAAACCAATTTTGAGTGTTATTCTATTCTACCTAACTGCTTAACAATGACTTGCACATTCGCTGCAGTTAAAAAACACAAAAACCCATAATTAGATGTGAATAAATCTTTAGCTTCTCCAGGCCCCTGCTTTTCAGGTGGACTGGAACTACCTCCAGCAAAAATATTTACTAGAAACTTATTAAAATTTAATATTGGTCTCTTGGATCAAATTCCTTTCTAAAAGTCAGTTTATCTGATTAAAAAAATGCACATTTTTATCCTGTTGTATTTCTTTTCCCTCGTGCTTGTATTTGTTTAAGTTTGTGTTTGTTTCTTCTTCATGATGGTTACTGAATAATTTTCTCTACTGTTTTAAATCAGTATGTTATGTAAGCAATAAATGTTTAGATTTCAAATATTTTCTGTAACATTTTTACAGTTGAAATATTTCCTGTGTCCTTTTCGCTTATTACTTTTTTAAAACTCAGTACAAATTCAATTTTTATTCAAAATCAAAACTTTTACCTCCACTGTACAGCTAATAATGTTATAGACAGTTGACAGCTGCCTGCAAGAAATAATCCAAACTCGCCCTTCATACAAGTTGGAAAGTCAGCTCAATTCTGCAAGAGTTAAGCTGGAGATCCTTTCTGCACTGGAGTTACCAGAGTACCTCTCCCATTGTGTACAGTAATAATTCAGGGCGGGCTGTTCTGAATCAGAGGAAATCTGGTTCATAAATTGAACAAGGAAGTCAGTTAATAGAAAAAATACCAGAACCAGAAGACAGTGGAAAATTTCAGCGATTGACTGAGAGCTCCTATAAAGCATCTTTTTTGAATTTTCAGAGATCTTTTCTCCCTGATTTTAACTAGAATACTCAAATATGCCAAGACTTCCAGTTCACAGCTTTAAATATGGGGCATTACAATAAAAATATTTTTAACAGATTAAAATGTGCACAAAGTGTTCATTTAGCTATAAAAGATAACAGGAAGTTCTGTGTTAAGAGAGGTCCATTGCTTAAGTTTCTATTATTACTTGTTCAATTCAACAAATTAAGCAAATTAATAAAATAACAGACCTTATTTTCTAGTCCTATGTATTGTTGTCACTCTCATGATATGTACTGTTAACTTTGTAGAGTTACAGAATCATCCGAATACTTCACAAGAAAAATCTTATGAAGCCTTAATTTCCTCTCTAAAAGGAGAATGAAAGCAGTCAGGAAACTTAACATGTAGAAGTACACACTATCCCTTGGAAAAACAGTTCCCAGACCATCTAAACAGAAGTCCCACTGGGATTTTGATAACACACTCTTCTCTATGGTTAAACAGTTTAATGGATTTGGCAGCTTAACAAAATCCATTTCTTTCTGAGCCTAACAGCCATGACTTTTTTCTTTTTTTTTAACTCTACAATGTAGATCGCACTCTCCTCACATAGAGGGCAGCTTATACCTCTCTATAGCAGATCTATATGCTATTTAAATCAACCTTTCCCCAGACAGACAAAACTGACTAATGTCCAAAACATTATAATAACATTTGTGTCTGTAGTTGAGGAGGGCCAGCACATATTAATTTGTCACTTGGTGCATATTTATCAACCAGATTGCACACTGATGCCATACTTCGGCTGTTAAAAGCCTTTATAAAACCAGTGCTGCTGAAATCAAATGTCCTTCATTATTATTGTTATAAGTGTATATGTATTTTTATAAAAAGTTTATGACATAGAGTATGGAGTGAGTGTTTCTAAAACACAGCAGATTTTGAAAGGCTGATAAAAAATCCAGCACAGTGTGAGCAAGAAAATATTTTCCTTTGTTGCATTACAGCTTTAGCCTATACTTTAATGACACTGTATCACTGGTGGAACTGGTACAATAGCAGCTGGTAGTTACCATGACAATCATATTTTTAAAATAATTTTTATCCATAAACTTTCCGATACTGCATCAGTTGAAGAAAATATATTCAGGCTTATACATTAATAAATGTTTTCATATTTCTTTGCAATGGACTCCATCTAGAAAAAGAGAGGAAACAAGCATGTTGGATTATCTTCAACTTTGTGACAATTTTTGCTTGATGAGAATGAGTCTGTACCTGTTCATAGAATAAATGTTTGTGCCTATGGGGAAAAATATATAAATATTAAAGGGCCTGCTGTAGCTGTTGTAGCTAAATGAAAGATATCCTCGCTGCATTTTATCACACTTACTTTTACATACCATTAAGGTTGTGCCTCTTGAAAATATAGTTAGTGAATGCATAAAGATTTTTAAAAGGCAAACAAAAATGTGTTATATATGATCCAGATTACTGTATATGGATTTCTATTTCACAGCACACATTATTCTTTCATTGTACCTCTCCAAAATAGTTCCAGTCTAAAACACAGATTCTATAAATATTTAAAAAAGGTTTATTTACAAATCAGAGGAACTCTGTTTTCTCATTTCCTGTTGCTTTTTATTCATGAGTGTTAAAGTATTGACAGGACGACATTTTAGAGCAGAAACAAAAAGAAGTTATCAGTATTCTCATTGCCCCATTGGTTTTCAGTGAAGGTTCTAGTGGAACAAATTCTGGGGTTTGTTTATTTAAGTTAACTTTATGATTTGAATACAAATCGTGATTCAGTCAGTAGTGGTCAGTGAATGACAAACCATCATATTATTGTACATGCTTCTGCTCATTATGTATACAGTCAGTTTTTCAGGTGGGTGCAATTCTAGTATGTAAATATTTTTCTCCCTACAAATAAAAAAAGCCCTATAATTTTTAAATATATGATTTTTCTTTAAAAAAATCTTCGGACAAGAGTGCATTTGCAGAATAACCTAGATACAGATAGGCTTCTCGTTCAGCATGTTCTAATAAGAGCTTGAAGAAATTAAAGAAGTATTCAAGCTCTAAAATTAAAATTTGCCTCACCTAATTTTGACTGATGAGGCGTATAGTCTTATGCAGATTATCCCTATCATAAATGGAAAGAGGCGGGTAACTCCAAAGGTTGATTCCCTGGTCTACAGCAAATATTATGAGAGTCATAGAGAATAATTTTTATGTATAGATACATTAATTTGCTTATTATTTGAAATTATCAAGTGAATATTTTATGTGGTCAGATTATAATGTCTGAAAATGTCTCAAGTTGTGCTATAGCAAGTGCTTTGAGAGTGAGTGGCACATACTGCATGATGAGTCACCTGAATCAAGGGACTTTGATGCTACCTATGGATTGGAAGACTAACATGAAGTATCACAGTATTTACAGGCTTGGAGTAGTTTTCATAAATATTTTTTTCACAAATGTTACTACAAAACAAATATAACTCTCTACTAAAACTCACTGCTAAAAGTAATTCATAACTTTTAATAAAATAATGGGTTTGATTCTATTTTATCTATTCACTGCTAGGAAGGGTACATTTTCTTATATTTCAGATAAATTGTCTTCAGGAAGTTTATCGGTTCATTTCTCCTGCTCAGGTCTCTGTAATGCATACCATTCTCCCCAATAAACACTGATTTCAGTGAGGGATATACCTGAATATGGATAGCTCCCATGATAAACTTGTTTTCTAAGTGAAGAAGGTCCATCTCTAGATCTGTCCAGAGGATCAGGATTCTACTTAAGTCCTCATATAGCCTCAAATGAAGAGAAAAAGATTTTGTAAATTGCTATGAAATGCATTTAGTTCTTAATGGAAAAAATAGAGGTATGGGCTCATTTAGTTGCATTTTTGTACATGCTGACTTCAGTGGCCTAACTCATGCTTGCTAAGACATGTTTAAGATCTTCCTGTAGGCTGTGTCTGGTAGGCTAGCAATTACAGTGTATATAGAATCACAGAAGAGAATAAAATAAGATTGAAGGGATCTCTGAGGTAATTTAATCCCACCTGTTGCTCAAAGGATTTAGACCAAGTAACTCAGGGCCTTGTCCAGTCAAATTCTGAGTATCTCCAAGCTTGGAGACTCCACAGCCTCTCTGGGCAACTTGTTCCAGTATTTCCCCAGCCTGTTAAAAAGATAGAGAGATTGATAGAGAGATAGATTAGATACAGAGAGAGAGAGAGAATACATATATGGCCTATGTTTCCATAATTTCTGTTACATATAGGATAGAAATACTTTGTCAAATATCAGGCAGTCATTTTGGGATTGCAACAGTCTGACTATTCAAACACTGCTTGAGAAACCGACAGGTTAGATTACTCCTTTGCCAGCCTGCAGGTGTTTTAGATGTGGCTTTGAGTAACAGATATTGTGGCTGCCATCTGGCATCTGACATAAAATGTACCCTGTAGCTAGAAACTTCTCATTTTATACTGATGTGTACTTTTTCTTTCAGTACAGCCCAAGTATTCCTCATGGAAACAGTTAGGTTGTGCCCCACACACTGCAGAATTGTAAAGACTTCATTCTTGTCTCTCTGAGACACATGTGTCAAAGATCTTGTGCAGTGACCAAAAATACCCGGTGAACTTCTGGCCAAAAAAAAAAAAAAAAAAAAAAAAATCAAGAGAAAGAGAGAGAAAAAAACAAGGACCCTTTAAGCACAAAATAACACCTTATGTAATATGAAGTCTATTTTGTACTTGAATAAAGATAAATTAATCATGGGATTCAAAATTAAAACAGCAGTTATCATGTTCATGACAAGTAAGAAAATAGAAATAGAGGATTCTCTGAACCAGTAATACATATAGTTGGTGTTAATGTACTTGCAAATTTTATACAACTGAGTCAGTTACCAGAAAAATAAGTGAAAAACAGCATGAATGTAGCTCAGGAGAGTAGCCAATATGATACAATTTCACATTAAAGACAAAAATTTTTACTAAATCTCCTATGTGCACAATGCAAAAAGTAAAGGCAGCAATTACATATCAAAAATATATTTTTCCATTTTGCCTTATATAGAATACAAATATTTACTAAATAATCCTATTTTGTCTACATACTATTGGAAACTTCATTATATTCACACTGGAGAAATGAAGAGAGGAACTCCATTAATTTCAACAAGGGCAAGGGTAAAGTCCTGCACCTAGGGGGAACCACCCCATGTACCAGTATATGCTGGGGCCACCGGGCTGGAAAGCAGTTCTGCTGAGAAGTAATAGGAGGTCACGGTGGACAAGTTGAACATGAGCCAACAGTGTGCCCTTGCCACAAAGAAGTCTGGGGCTGCATTGGGCAGAGTGTTGCCAGAGGGTCAAGGGAGGTGATCCTTCCCCTCTACTCAGCACTAGTGAGACACATCTGGAGCGCTGGGTCCAGTTCTGGGCTCTCCAGTGCAAGATAGGTATGGACTTAGTGAAGCAAGTTCAGTAAAGGGCCACGAATATGATGAAGGGACTGGAGCATCTGTAGGAGGTGGTTGAGAGAGCTGACACTGTTCATCCTGTAGAAGAGGAGGCTTAAGGGTTCTTATCAATGTATATAAATACTTGATGCAGAAGTAAAGACTGAGCCAGACTCTTCTCAGTGGTGCCCAATGAAAGCAAACAGTAAAACACAGAAGGCTCCATCTGAACATAAGAAAGAACTGTTTTACTGTAAAGGTGGTCAAACGTTGCCCAGAGGCAACAGGCATACTCTAAAATACAGGAAATGCCATTGAAATGTAAGAAAAAATTTTTTTCAGTGTGAAGGTGGTTAAGCACAGGAACAGGTTAGCCAGAGGTGTTGTGGAGTCTTCATACTTGGAGACATCAAAAAATGGTTTGGATGTGGCCCTCATCAACCTGTTCTAGTTTGAGCAGAGGAAGTTGGACTAGATGGTCTTCAGAGTCCCGTTCCAACCTCAACTACTCTGTTATTCTGTGCAGTAGAAATGAAAATAAAAGCAGCATAGTGAACAGCTATAATAAAAAGATGTAATAGCCAGCAAAATAAATTTGAGTTTTACAATTCAAATTTTAATTTCTAGAAATAATGATACTAAATATAGGCAGAGAAAAAGTATTTCTGATAGAACTAAGAAATCTCAGGAAGGATATAGGTCTATCAGCATGTAAACTAATCTTGACAGTACTGTGCAGAAGAAATAGGTGGGGTTAGGAAATGTTTGTATTCTGTAAAAATAAATAAAATATGGTGGTTTTAAAATTTTTAATTGATTCTCTCATGTTTTTGTATTTGGGTTGGACTTGCCAAAATTTTATGATAGTTCAGTTCACTAACCTTACAAACATTTTGATTTCATCTGTAGTGAATTAGGATGATATATAACACCTATTACCGTTTTTATTTTAATGAGCCATTTTATATAATGATTCTTACAAGCATGACACAAAATCAGTTTTGGACATCAGTGTTGGCGATAAGTTGGGTTTTTGGAGGGTGAGTTAAGGAATGGATGGGAAGCTGCATGGACTGCTGAGAATACTGTGGAATACCAGAATACCGCTAAGGTAGTAATACATAAGAAAATAGTTAGATGACTTTTTACACTGGATAGATTAACATCAGTTCTGAAACAATGGAAAAACTTATACAAACTTCATACTTCTTAAGAAGCTGATAGTTACATTGATAAAGCTCTTGCTAAATTCACCACACAACTGTTGTTAGTGGTGAACTGTTGAAAAGTAATCTGCAAACACTGGTATAAGGTTTAATGCTGTCCAGTCATTTCACTGACAGTTGGGAAATAAGTGTAGAAAATCATGTGGAAAAAAATGTTGTTAGTCAGATATTATAATCATCCACAAAACTCTGACTCTTTGATGTAAATCAGTTTAGCATCACCAAAGCTAACGGAGTTACATCTTTAGAATAGATAATGGGGTTAAGAGTTAGTGAACTTGGAAAAAAATGAGGTGGCTTGTAATGTATGTGGGGAAGAAAATTCCTGCATACTCTCTCCTTTATGCACAGGAGATTGAACAACTATAACAAATCTGTGTAACTTGTAATAATTGGAATTTCCATCTTTCCATATATAGATGGAAATAATAATAATAATAATAATAATAATAATGAATAAACAGATTGTTTTAATATCTTAATGATGAACAAATAGGTAAGAATTTACCTTTTTGGTGTGATTCATGAACAGAAACCCTACTGAAATCAGGAAAAGTTTTTAATATTTAACTGTAATCTCTAAAGAACTCTTTTTAATGTTTATTTAAGAATGGATAGAGATGTTCATATGACTTTTGTAGAACAAGTCAGTAAACAGAGAAATATTTTTGTGTGAATGAAAAATGAGTTATTTTCTATACTCACTTGGTCTAAGAATGTTTTATTCTCTGCTATGACATTGTATCATCCTATACCATCTCATCTTTCCTGCAGGGTTTTGGAAATAATTTTTGCTGTCCACTTGTTGAAAGTCCTTCACCACCTGTCACTGAATCCAAACTTGCAAGGAAATGGACTTTTACTCTACCTTCCTCCTGACCAGTTGACATACCTAGTCCCATCTGGAAGGTTTTCAAGGACTAGGAGTGGACAAATTCCTGAAGATTCTGTTGGAGGCTTTAATTTACTGAATTTAAAGCTCTAAGAGAAGCATTCAATTTGCTTTCTTCTGTGAAAGAAACCTCAAGTTAACTACTTGTCTATTAAATATTTTGGAAAGCAGCAGCAGGAAATATTTTCAGTTTTCCACCCAGCACTTACACCCTTAGGAATTTTTTTCTGGAATGACTTTTGGGAATGTACATTCAACTAAGTCTGGTTTAATTATTTTCCATTCTTGGCAAAGCATTTCACAGAAACCAGTTTGATGTGTCTAGCTCTACAATGTCATAATTTCAAGTAGCTTTTCATATTGAGAAACTTTTGAAAATTTTCTGTCTGTGATGTTATTAGATTTTTAAAGATATTTAAAAGAAAACTCCCCCTTTCATAACTAGGTTGTGAGTGCCCATTTTCTTTATATTTTTGTAAGTATAGAAATTTTCCATCATCTGCAGTGATGAATTTTTCACAAGTACCACTTAGTCAATCTGCTGGCTACATAGCTTGCTATATGCACTACACTCCCATCACCAAATTGATTACTACCTAGGATCATCATACACATAGAATCTTCTAGAATCTTCTATGTGTATCTAGCAGGAAAAAAAAAAAAAAGCTTCTTAAAGCAGAGAAGGTTTTTTTATTTTTACAGACAGGGGCAAGTCTGGTAGCTGCTCAGGTGGGAAAAGTTAAGCCTAACATACAGCTCTGCTAAACTAAGAAAGGATTGTGAAGTACATTGTTTCAAAATGACCATTGAAGAAATACTTAGCTGATTCCTAGCTCAGCTAATAGGACCAGCTTTTACAATGGTCACCTAGCATGTGGGAGATGGCAGTCGATCCTTGAACTGAGGTGACTTACATCCTATATCTCCAACCTGCACCTTATATCTCCAGATGCAGAGATACTAGACATTATAGAAAGTATAATGATTTTTTATGCATAGTACTGACCCAAAATTGTTGCTTGGGCCCCAAAATAATTTCCTGCAGAAGCTGAAATTTGTGTTCCTTTGGAATATTTTGTTTTGTTAAGATGACATTTTCTCACATTACAGGAGTGGCATAATAGCTAAATAATTAGTGAGAAGGATCATAAGAAAACACTGGCTGGAAACAATGGAATAACTGGTTATTAGATGACTGCTGTAGTGTTTCCTAATTCAAGACTAGTCTCTCTGCTCCTGCCATTGCCTAATTTTTTATCAGTAATAGATGTAGAGTTAAATAGTATATGTTTCTAGTAGATCATGAGCAGCCTCCTAGTGGCACTTTAGCAAGATTTTTGCAGTTTAAGTAAGGGCCTCTCTTGGTTAAAATGACAATATGTTTTTGCATCGCTTTCATCTTGGGCATAGTTTTATGGAGTAGAAAGGAATTTTAATATAAAATAACTCTTCAGTGTAAGTTGCACAGCACAGAACAACGCTGAGAGCTTTCAAGTTGCTTATCTCCAAAGATGTTTGTATTACCAGTGGAGTCTTTAGTATATATCCTCAGAACGGCTTTCAGTATTTACTGGAGGTTAAGACTGGTTCAGAAATTTAGAGGATAAGCCTGTATGTGGATCATATCTTCCCTTATTTGTCAAAGCCAAACTTGTTTCTACTCTGCATTTCAATTTCAGACATGTTAAATAGCTTTCTGCTGTGTAGAAATCAAACACGAAAGATCAGAGATATTTGCCTTGGCTTCAGAGAGGTCAGCATGTCGTTTCCTTTTTAGGGGAGAAATGAAAGGATGAAGACATATAATGCTTTACTGAGTCTGCTTTTATGTACAATATACACAACCTCCCTGATGACTGTGTTTTTGAACAGAGGTATGAAGTAATCAGAACAGACTTCAGAAATAATTTCTGTTTGAGTTCCCAGTGAGACTCTCTGTAGAGAAGCTGCTACAAAACAACGTCATATGGCCTAACGTACTAAGTCCTTGTTTTAATAACTAGATGCTTTTCTTATCAGTCAATAGCAGTTGAGCTGATGAGCCAGACATCAGTTAAAGCCATGCTCATGGATTTGGACTTGCATTTCTATGTGAATTTTTCATCTTCTTTAACTACAGCAATTATCAGTAAATAATTTTCAGTAAGTATTTCCAGATAAATGCAGGAGATAATTTTCTGTTCTGTGAGCTTGTGGCACTGATGTTATACTCCATCATGATATTCCAAAGTGTATTCTGCATGACAGTATTACCCATATTTTGATGAACAGGAAACGTAATTACTGAAATAATGAAATTGATAAGTCAAATAAAAGCATTTCCTAAACATTTTTGTATGAACTTTAATAATAGTAATAATTCTCTTTTCACTTACAGAGGAGAACAAAGGATCAAGTTAAAGATTTTCTCAAATATTTGTAAAACTCATTAAATAAAACTATGTTGTTTGTGTTTATGGTTACATTTTGGTTTTCAATAAAAAGAAGTGCATTTTGGGTAATTGGAATACTTAATATGAAATTAAATTTAAAATATTTACATATTTTTGCACTAGAAAGTTGCCGGTGTAACTATGTAAGAAATGTTACCTTAATCTTAACAGGCAGCTAAATCATACAGGATGACTTATTCCTCCAGCCAAAACAGATTGAATTCCAAATATGAAATGTTTATTATTAAAACATAGAAGCTCCACACCGTAACAGTTTTATTAAATTTTGTGGTAAATGATATGAACAATAAATTAATAAAAAGGTTCCATTTACTGACAATATATGACTAAATATGCTTTTTGTTCTAAATTACTTCTACAATTCTAATCTATGCTATACTGCATATTCACCAGAATAAATTTAACATTTTATTTCATGGAACAACCTGGATACTTGCAGCCACACTCAGGGAAAAACTATTTTTTCACTTGCTGTGATTTCTTTGCAAACATCTGAAAAGAAATATGTTTCATATATCACTGAATTAACATGATTGTACTTAAACTGTGTGTCCCAGCTTTAATTGGCGTTTTGCTTTACTTTAGTACTCCCGCCGCTACCATGTAGATCTTAGAATTACATTAAATGCAGGCATATGGATCTACTTAACATGGTTTCACAATAAATTTGTACAGTGCTTGATCTTCCCACTATATAATGGCACTTTTTTGTTGCCAACACATTCATGGCCTACAGCTGACTGCTTTTATAGCTTTTAATTAAAATCTGAAGTGGAAAGTGTCTATTAGTCAGTGTGTGAAACCAGTCATAAAGAAGAGGTTGTACAAACCCTGCATAAGATGGATAGCAGTTACATCACTTTTCCCACCTTTGTCTTCATGATGAAGGGAAACTCATTCAAGTTAATTATATCAAAGTGGGAGGTCTGGGAGGCATAGCCTATTTTGACAAGTGCCCTCAATTATTAAGGACCTACAAATAAATTTGCAAGCCAGGAGTTTTATCAATATTTTATTGGCTTTCACAGAATTGTTAGAGAACCTCTCCTACAGTTTGTGGACTCATTTTTATTCATGCGGTTCTTTTTCTTTTGGATTAAAAACTGACCTTGTATGTCATGTTGCAAATTTGGATTTTTTTTTTTGTCTGAAATGCATGTTTTAAGGATGTCTAGAATCTACACACACACCTCCAGTTGTTAATTTTAATAATGTTAGTTGTCACACACTCTGTAATACATTTCCATGAGTTTCTTTTCATGTGTGTTTGACCATTATATAGACAATTTCAGAGCCTCTTCTCATGAGCAGCACTGCTGCTTCATTGCTTCAGTACATGAGACTGAAATGCCTCATTCTCTTGTAGACATCTCTTTCAATTCATATGTACACTGCTAAAACACCCACAACAGATTTAAAATAATTTAAGAAAAATCTTAATGTACTTTAACTGCCCTTGCTAAGTAAGTTTTATTTCCTTTTTGGAAAGAAAGAAAGAAAAAAAAAACAACACAAAAATCTCAAGAGCAAAAAAACCTATTGCATACCCTGATATTGTTTTGACTTTGATTCACTCTAGTCTTTCTTTCCTTCTCCTTAGTCTGCAAATAACTTTCTACTTTCTAATGCTTTTCTCCTTTTCTTCCACAAATATTGTTTGCTGCCTTCCCTCTGTTACGTTACTTCCCCTGCATGTCCCTTCACCTCTGACAGTATTTTGTAGCTTTTCTTCTCCTTTTCTCGAATATAATCCTCCTTAAGATGGTTGCTGGTCTTGCAGTCCCAGGTGATAGACTCCGAATTTTTTTATGCTTTTTGATTGCTTTTGGAATCTGGCTTTTTCTTTGTAGTAAAAGAAGTGGTTGTCAAGAAAGAAATCAATATCATGGGGTGAATTCTTTATAAATGTTTGAAAAACTTTATTTTAAAAAGTCTTCAAAAACAGGGTCATATAAAACGAAGTGATGTCATTTCAGTGCTCATAACTTTGGATGTCCTTGTATTTACATCAAAGTCTGGATCATAATATGCTGTCAATGTAAAATTATATATATTAATAAGATCATTTAATGTCACTATGAATGTATCAATATATAAATGGCAATATTTTACCTTTTTTAACTGAAACAAAAATCTGATTTGATTTTCTTTATTCCAATAAAAAGGCACATTTTTATTATTTTGAAGTTATTAATCCAGGGCCCATCTTAAGGATTTTAGGCAATGAATGCTAATAGACACAGCCTGTGGTAGTGAGTACAGAAGGACTAGCAAAATAAGATATGTAGAAATTATTACACTAAAAAAGTTACATGGTGTTTAACTTGATGCTTTTCAGCTTGGCATAAAAGATGAACTCTATTAATTAAGTCTGCAGAGCTTGTAAAGATTCGGTAATTATACAAAATGTTATGTATTCCAGCAATTTCATTACTACTTTTGGTATTTATTAGTGACACTGGCATGCAACTAAATCCTAACTGACCAAGTCCAGCCCAGTAACAGGTTTTCATTTTTTTGCTTAAAGGAGGCAGCTTTTCTGATTTTGCTTTGTACTGTGAAGGAAGAGAGATTGATTAGCTGTGGTCTATAATGCATTTGCTAGAGGTCTGCAAACAATTCACTTATATGGTACCAACCTTCCTTTTGCTCAGTTGTTTCTTTCATGACAAAAAAAAAAAAAATCCAAACCAACAACAAACAGATGTATCCTAACTTTGACTTAATTTAGAGTCACTTTTCCATTAATATATAGCTCTAAAGAAGGGAATGTCTTCCTTAGTCATTTTGAGTAGATATTTTAAAATTACTCTGGTCTCTTAAATGGCAAAATAAAAGTAAGATTGTATTTGGGAGAAAAATGTGAATCCATTACGCACAGTAATTTTCAGTAGAAGTCAAACCGTAGTGTTCCTGAACATGAAAATATCAATAGCATATACGCAACATATGTCATTGTGTGTTAGTAGCCATTAATTTATCAGGCAAAGAAATAAAGTCTTTATATCAAGCATCAGTGAATGGGTTATTGACATTCCTGTATTAGAAAAACTTACGATACTTATTAACATCTAAGCATCCAGGAAAAAATAATGCTTTCAGTTGTATATGGTTTGGACTTTCAGAATCTTTACAGCTATTTGGAAGTTTAAAGACTCAATTATACAACAATTTCATTATATAAAAATGGCTGAGTTTCAAATTATTAAAAAAATGAATTTCATACAAAAATGTCTTGTAAGTACTGAATTTCAATTACTAAGAAATATTTTTTCAGGTGCAAAAGGAATATTGCTTTAATTGGACAACATAAAAGATGAAAGTCTGTTCAACAGTATACAGGACTGGTTTTAATTTAATTACCTAATTCTTGATCAAAGGGTTTTAGGTAGCTAATAGTAAGAAATATTCAGTTATACAATTCTCTGACAACCAGTCTATGCCAAGACTTTATACTAGTCAAAGCTATTAAATCTTGGATTTCATATCTAGAGGTCAAGGGACTGCAGTACTGGAGTCCCAACTCAGCCTGGCAGTCTGAAGAGTGACTAAGCACAGAGAAGAGCCTTTATCACTTCCTTTGAGGGGACTTGTGAGGACTGTATCAGAAGGATGTTCTTTTTCAGAATGAACTGGTGCAGGTGAGATTAATTTATCTAACATTCCTTATTAAAAACAAAAATATCCAAAACAACAAACTAACAAAAAAAAAAACACCCCAAACAAAACCTTAGCTACATAATTCACTTCAGTAATAGAGAAAACTTGAGTGCTAGAACTTTTAAATCTGAACCTATAAGTAATTTCTATTTCATTTTTCTACTCTTATTCCTAATATTTTGGTTGTTCCCCGTATTTATGAGGGAAATAAGTAAAAGAAAATGGTGGAAATACATAAACCTCTCTACTGTTCTGCATCTGGCACAAAAACAGATCTCAATGTACAGCATGAGGAATGAGGTTATATTTATAGCAGGAGTTAAGTAGAGTTAGCCCATCTGGGAGGATGACTTGGATGTGTGTAAAATATCTTAGAGACTGAAGATTCAGCACAGACCAGGACTGTCATGGAAGGTTATTATCAAGATAAGTCTGTTGTGTACAGACAGAGTACAAAGAGGCTACTGTACTGGTAACTCAAGAGGGATTTGAGGATTGCACCTTTTCAAATAGATGCGGTTTTTATCAACTGCCTTCTATACACCGCATATTTCAAAGGACTGTGTTTCATAGAAGGTGCTACAGTGACTGATAAATGAACACTTCGTCCATTCTCACAGAATGAAGTCTTAAAACAAGCAGTTGCTGTCATGCAGACATTCCTCGAGTTACAGACTATCACCAGTAATTGTGGCAGAGAAGGCCAGAGAGAAAAAGGATGTTAAAAATGTGTATTTGACAAAAAAGGAGGCAGGGACAGCTTTATCACAAGGGACAGTCTTTTTACAAAACACAAGCTGTTTTGCTTTCTACAGATCTTTTTTTCAACTTAATGGATGGTAGAAGAGCAAGAAGAGCATGTAATTTTTTTTAATGACTTACTAAAAAGAAACATTATCTGCTACGAGCCTTCAAACAGTATGTGCTGCTAATATTATTAGTTTCTTAAAAATGAACTTCCCAGCAGACAGTTTTAACCAATTCCAGGGGTGGTTCTGTACGAGAAAAAGTGAAACCTGCTATGTTGTCACATGCATAGGCTTAGCTCTCTGAAACAATAGGAAATGACGTTTCTTTCCTGTTAATATCTTTCAACTGTAGTCTTTGTAGTTAGTGTAGACAGTATTCTAAGCTCAACATTTTCAGACAGAAGGATAACATAAGTGACAGTGACCCTTTATATTGTGAAGTGGGAACCACAGGGAAAGGGCAAAAGAAAATAGTTTCTGTGGAACAGACAGCCCATTTACCAGCAATATCTTTCATTTTATATATTTCATGTATGACCTGTTGTGCAAAATCACTTTGTTCTGTGAAACGTCTGTGGTATATTGCTGAGGAGAGGAGAGATGGATTATTGTGTTATACATCATTTTTTTATTTTTTCATCCTGTGTGAATTTGGTGCCAAACAGCAAAATTTAGGAACATACATGGGACAAATGCAGCCACTATGACTCTATTTTCTCCTTCTCCACCCTCCCAGAGAGCGTCATCCAGTACAAAAAAAGTAATAAACTTTCCTCCACATTGAACCACCACATTTTTTAAGAAAACATAGCAGAGATCAAGTGGTAGAAAAATAAATACAACAAATTCCCCATTTGCTATACCTCAGTATATAGCTTAATTTGGTTCTCTTTTATATTGGATACTTCGACATCCCAGATGACAAACGGATATCACCGCGTTTGCTACAGGAGTGCTGGAGATTTGGGGATTTATCATACACTAGGGTTGAGAAAACAGCCATCCCTCTGCTTCACTTTATGAAGTGTCACTGCGAGCTCTGGAGCTGAATGGGGCTGAGTATTTTTTGTATTTGTCACCTTCCAATGGTAGACACTGTAGGTAGGTGATATGGGCAAGTCTGTCATGCAGGAGGAATGCCCAGCAATCCCAGGCAGGCCTGAGAATGGGGTGTTGACTGGGGCACTTGTGGCAGCACTTCATCCAGCCCCTTTGTTGAATTTGGCCTGGGATCAGTGCCACATGTAGCAGATCTACTGCAAATGGAATTGGCATGTGTCCAGTGGGCTGATTGATATGCCAACTACTGTTTCTATGGGAGTACTTGCTTTTTGTGGTGCGGGGTTTTTGTGTTTTAGTGGTTTTTGTTTGTTCTTTGGTTTTGGGTTGGGGTTTTTTTTGTTAATTCCCCTAACAACAATTGCCTTTTTACCAGTCTTCACGGAAAGGCAGATTGACTGGTTTAGTGTTTTCTTTTCCTACTATGAAACCTTCAGCTTGTCATTTTAATTATGAATCTATGAGGCACCCACATACAAAGAAAATTGTATCCAAAATTACCTGAAGCACTTAATAATCTATGGGTAATGCATATTTCAGTTAGTCATTGGTGCTGACTCCTCATGGAAGTGGAAATTAAATACAGTTGGTTGTTTGGTCATTTAAGCTTTGCTCTCATATTGTCACATAACCCTATCAACTAAAAATAAATGATAATTTATGTCAATGCATATTAATGGTATCAGACTGTCATGGCAACATTTACATAAACATTGCTTGTGACATCAGATCGTCATACAACAGTTGCACCCTGAATGATTATGCCCTTTAAGAAACCAGTGATTTAGCTAGCCAAACCTTTGCCCTTTTCATTCCATAGGCAGTAGTTGCAATTATAGGTTTTATGTGCATATGAAGCATTTCCCTGCGGACAGCGAGGTTTTTGAAACAGTATATAACCTGGGTTTGCATATTGAATGATGAGGATCTAAAATGCTCTTCTTTCATTCAAAAGTACATATACAGTTGCAGGATCTTAATCTATGCAAATGGTATCCATAAGTAGCAGCCAAAGTGCTGTTATTTTCTTTCACTCCTGTGGCATTAAAAGTATGATATAAAATATGCGGCCTCTGCACTGTCCCAGTTCCAGATTTTGCCAGCAAATTACTATTCAACTTATTGTTTAGGGGTTTAACCATTGTAATTAATTATGTTGTAACTGTAGAAAGATACCTAATACCTCACCCCTGTGCATTATTTATATTATTTCTGTAGTGAAAAGCACAGTCAAAAGATTAATTAAATTAGATCTTTTGGGGTCTGTTTTTCCCACTGATGAACAGAGGATTTATATGCTAAACTCAAGTTAGGATTGATGTAAGTGTATTACATAAATCACCTAGGCATTGATAGGAGAAATAAGACTTTTAGTGACTTCCTTACACACTTTTGAACATCACTGCTGTTTAGATGGTCATCATTGTTAGTGAGTGAATACTATTATAAAGTAACAAGTAGTCTCAGCCACAAATTGTATGTGAAAACTCACTATACAGGCAAGCTACGCATACACTTACAATAAATGCAGGCACAAGCAAGCTTTTGATGCTGTTATAATTGTGAGTAGTTTATACATATGTGAAAAATAGCACTGGTTATTTTTTGCTGGGTTTTCCTCTGAAAGATGCTATTTTTGCATATTACCAAAAATGGTAAAAAGCAATTAATCATCTGTCAAGTCTTGTTGATGGTTAGCCTTTCTTCATGTATTGAACTGCATGATTTGACCAAATAATTTGCAAGGTGTATCACACTGAAGTGGAACCCTAACCTATTTTCTGTAGATGCTTGAAACTTCTACTAACATCAAAGTCTCATTGCTGAGTGTGAGTTGGTTACCATAGCACTTCCCCAATTCTTTCTTTTTCTGAGGTGAACCCTCTGCTCTGGGTCTTCACTTCTCATTGGCTCCATATAATAGCAGTTTTTTCACTGATCTCCAGGCTGATATTTTACTCACTCTTAGCATTTTTTCCTGATTATTTCCATTAGGACTGACAATAGCAATCAGTTATCCTGTAGAACTAATAATAGCAATATGTTATCCAACATGGATGAACAGTGTTTTTCCATTTACTGCATTCTTCTGTTTTCCATTCCTTGACCAAAAGCCTCCTTACTCTGCAGTGTTCTTTCTAATGTGCTTTGTAAATAAGCCAACTTTTCTTATACATCTGGGCATGCCTCTCTCCAGGGTTGGGCCATATCCCTCGTATTCTCATTAATGAACACAATGTTCTGTCAAGTTCACAGTTTAACTTTGAATTTTGAGAAAGTGTTTTTTTGTATTTTAAAAAATTAATTTATAAGAGATTAAAAGATTTTATAATCAGATGTAGGTTTTTAGGTTTTGTCAGCTGCAGTAAATCAGCTAACGCAACTACCATCTTCACAAAGCATATATTTTAAAATGTTGTTTTATTTTTTAAAATGATGAAGTTAAATATATTGGGATCCCAGTCTGTGAGTAACTGACTGTCAAACTTATATTTTTCAAAGTTCTTCAGCCCATTCTCCAACTGCACATGTAAAATTATTATAAAAGATGCCATTCATAATTACCCTACTGTTTTTATGCAGTTTTAGACATCAAACCTCACTCTCCAGTATGCTCTTCATTTTTTTCTCATAAAACAGGGAAAAGGTAAAGACCGATATGGTAGAGGGTCCCTTCGCTAGCAGTTGTTGCTGATACATCAAGGGCCATTGTATAAATAACTTAATTCTAGGGAGGAGGCATTCTATCTTGACTATTTACCTAGCTAGTTATGTGCTTTGTAATCATTATTTCTTTGAATATATGTCACTAGGCAGAGGAATGATCTGTAAATGGAAAACTTATCTATTAGAAGTGTATCTTATGTCAGTATAAGGTTAACAGTTATTCCCCAGTCTACAGTCATGACTGTAGTCATGGCCCTCAGTGTGACTCCTTCTGTTGCAACACAGATGAAGAATAGCTATCTAAATAATCATGAAACGAGCATCACACTGTTCCTATGGCTCAGTATTGTGCTTGTGTCTGCATATGATCTTGGAAACTCTCTTGCAAATAATTCATTAATTACCACCAGGAGTTCCATCTTCTGATAGTAGGCTGTATATTTTCATGATATACTAAACACAAGTACCGTTCTTTAATGAAAACAAACAAATGAGATATCACATGCTATTAAAACAAAAGTGATTATTATGTGAAGTGAAACAAATGACTTCGTATTGGAGGCATACGCTTTTGAATCCTGAATTACTTGGGGAATTGAGTGGATGTGGCAATGAATGCAAAATGTGGAAGCAGCAAAAAAGCTAATATTTTTGAGAGATGGTTGACAGTAATTATCATGAGCAATGATTGACTATCGGTCTCACCTTATCTTTCTACATTTTTAAGCTTTTTTTTTCCTTCCTTGCTGCTGTATACTTCTACGGGAGAACTTATCTTGGGCCGCATATCTCCGGGACACAGGGCTCTACCCACCCTGGGGACAGTGATGCACAGACATCAATATGATGGATACAAAATGTCCGTTTATTTAGCTGCGTCACACGCTTATATAGCTCTTGAGCTTCCTGTTCCTGCCACTCCTATGGGGAGGAGTCTATCTTTCCGTCACAGCCCGTGATCTTCCGGTCGCCGATCCCTCTCTATTCCCCTACACTTCCTTTTTTGAAACATTGACTCCAGACACTCATTTGCAAAATGTTAGCATCTTTCAATAGTCTGAAAGGCATAGTCTTCACTAACACTTCCTAAAACTTTCTCCATCTTCTGTCTACCAGACAACGTTTATGAATAAGTAGTTTGTAACATTCATAACAGCTTATATTTTCGTTACCACTTGGTAAAGAACTTACAGAATTTTTTTTTCTCATACATTAGAATTGTTTTAAGTGTTAGCTTTCGTGAGTTCTATTCCTTACTCAAAAGAAATGTTTGCAAAAACATACTTAAAATGCAGAACAACTTTGTCCATAAACGATTAAGTCTACATTCCTGTGTTTGTTCTTGTCACGTTATCCTTCTCCTAGTCACAAGTACGAAAACAAGAACAATATTGAAATTGGTCCTTTAGTAAAGAAAAGTACAGTCAAAAATGTGTTGAAAAGGGGGAGTTTACACAGAGGAATATGTCATGGAAATGTCTGTGGGTGAGGCATAGCATAGGAAAAGTCTAGCAATAACTATTTCTGACTCCATTGCCAGCAAAAGTGCTAACTTCTCTGACCCAGCCGTGTATTGTAATGAGAAGGGGTGGGAAAAGAAAGGATATGGTGCTGAGAAGACACAGAGTGACAGCAAGAACCATTGACCGGACACTGTGTGGAGGAGGGATAACTTATAAAAATCCAACCAACTGAAAAAAAACCACCAACAAACCTCAACAAAACAAAAAAACCAACCCACCTGTTTCAGCAATGGAGTCAAAGAGAAAAATCAGGGAGGACAGATAAGATAGGAGTAATAACAAGAAAAAGGAAAACGCCATGAGAAAGAGTAAGGACTGGGAAGAAGGCAAATAAGACCGACAAACCAAAAAGGATAAGAAAAGAGAGGGAAATGGAGGAGCATAGCACTAGAAGTACATAAAGAGTAGTAATATAGTAGAAAGAGATCAACTTGGAAGAAATTAATCATCTTCCAAACATGAGACAGTTTTTGTAGAGGAACACTTTCAGGCAAGTATGGAAAACAACTAAGGTTTCTTTAGGAAAATAGATAGACTAACTGGAAGAAAACTAGAGGTCTGAGCTGGGAGATGGAGAAAAAATTAACTAAAATGAATTAAGTGCAGAAAACACTTTGTTGTGATGTGGAAGATTGGATAGGAAGGGATGAAGAGAAAACCTGATATGAAATATAAGAGTAAGATGTTTAACAAGACAGAGTAAAAGAAGGAAGGAAGGAACAAATGGAAGTAAAGTGTCATTTTCAAAGAGAGAGAAAACTAAAAGAAGATAGTTAGGAAAATAATTTAAAATCATGGAAAGCATCAGAAGGAAAAAGATAGAAAGATAAAGTGAAGAGAAAATAGAAAAGAAATATAAAAGAAAGAAAAAAAATATGGACCCTCACATACAGCTTCATACCATTGATTTGTTCAAGAATATGGCAAAGAGCACAAACTTCTTTTCTGGGCTCAGAAATGGGCAATTTGAGAGTATTGAAGGTTAGAGAGGGTTAATGCTCTTGTTCTGGCTATTCCCTGACTGCAGAGATTAACATGGCTAGGGAAGTTGTTCTGAATTAGACAATTCCCTTGTCATCTGTAGTGTGTGTTGCAGCAGGGAGCTGTGAGTAAATAGGTAATGTTGGCAACCAGCCTCTGGTGAGCAGTGGAAGGGAATTTTAGCTGGAAGCTGCTTTTTATGTTCAGTGCTCGTATCCTGGGAGGGAGTAGTTTGTTATGTTCCTTCTGAATCACTTAGCACACTTCTGAGTGCTGTAAAACTATTAATAATTATACATTAATAAGTTGTAACTGAATTCCATTTATGGATGTCTATAAGCTACCTATTAAAATCAATCCTTGAATATTTTTAAATCTATTTATATTAGACTTTAGATATACCCCAGTTTCCTAAGTTGTCACTGATTATGTTTATTGGACTAACTTCTAAAAATAAGGACGTATCTTCCAAAAATTGCATTCACCTTATCAACCCATGAGGACATAATGAAAATACAGTAAATTATATCCTGGTAAGTTATTGATTCAGATCTTATAACTGAATTAATTCAAAAAAGAAGCAGGCAAATGCAGAAGTCTGACACAGACTTTTTTCTTTGCCTTCTTTTTTTCCCTCTAAGTTTGGCTGCCACAGGAGCTTAATGTAATTCAAACTTAGAAATAGCATGAGATAATATCTCTGTAGTTACCTCTTTCCTCACTTACCAGAGTTTTTAATAGACTGTATATTTCTAAGATTATGAAACAGAAGTTATGATTAGAAAGGCAGTGTGCATGTCTTCTAGTTGAAAATGATTAGTGTTTTTCTTCCTGGTTTCCTTTGTCAGGAATAAACAAAGAATCAAATATTATAGACCACTTATAAGGATGATTCTTGTTTTCATTAATTTAAGATTAATTTGTTTTTAACAGTTCCCGCAAATTATATAGCAAATTTTTCACACATTTTTAAGATCTTTAAGAATCAAATGCATTGTGTTGGGTCTGGCTAGGATGGAGTTTATTTTCTTCACTGCAGCCTGTATGGTGTTGTGTTTCAGATTTGTGACCAAAACAGTATCAATGGTACACCAGTGTTTTAGCTATTGCTGAACAGTGTTTGCACAGCATAAAGTTCTTCTCTGATTCTCACTCTCAGTGAATAAATTGGGGGTGGGCAAGAGGAGGGGGTTTGGGAGGTTAGCCATCTTTTGACTGGGAACCGGCTGGACATGGGGCTACCTGTGGGAGGTGGTGAGTGATTGTCACTGCATCACTTCCTTTGTTTTATTTTCCTTTTCTCTTCTTCCACTTCTCCTTTGCTTATCACAAACTGCAGTGAGAGTTCTGCATAGTCAAATAGACTTTTTTCTCTTATGTTTCCTCTGCAGTCCTAACGCATTGGCTTACTGAGCTGCAGCACTCTTAACTTTTTTTCTGACACACTGAGTGAGCTGAGGTGAGTTGAGTATGCATAACTGGAGTAGATGATGTTATAACCTTCTTGGAGAAGGAACAAGCGTGTTTCTTCATGGTTGATTTAACTGAAGTCCTGTTCAAACTAGAATTTGTGTGGCTGCATTAAGGTTTCACTGATCTCAAGCTCACATACCCAGCCTCATTGATATCTTTATTATTACTGTCAAAGCACCGTACAATGTGCATTTAGAATCATAGAATAATAGACCAGTTTGGGTTGGAAGGCATCTTTGAAGGTTATCTAGTCCAAACCCCGGCAATGAGTAGGGACATCTTCCACTAGATCAAGATGCTCATAACCCCATCCAACCTGACCTTGAATGTTTCCAGGGGTGCAGCATCTGCCACCTCTCTGGACATCTCCCAGTGTTTCTTCCTTATACCTAGCCTGAATCTACCCTCTTTTAGTCTGAGACCATCACTCCTTGTCCTACCACAACAGGCCCTGCCAAAAAGTTTGTCCCCATGTTTCTTATACACCCCCTTTAAATACTGAAAGGCCACAATAAGGTCTCCCCACAGCCTTCACTCCTCCAGGCTGAACAACCCCAACTCTCTCAGCCTTTCTTCATAGGAGAGGTGTTCCATCTCTCTGACCATTTTTGTGGCCCTCCTCTGGACCCACTCCAACAGGTCCATGTCCTTCCTGTACTGAGGGCTCCAGAGTTGGATGTAGTACTCCCGGTGGGGTCTCACCAGAGCAGAGAAGCAGGTCAGAATCACCTCCCTTGACCTGCTGGCCACACTTCTTTTGATGCAGGCCAGAGTATGGTTGCCCTTCTGGGCTGCAAGCACATATTTTACGCTCATGTCCAAATTTTCATCCACCAGTGCCTCCAAGTCCTTCTCTGCAGGGCTGCTCTCAATCCCTTCATTTCCCAGCCTTTATTGATATCACGGGTTGCACTGGCCCAGGTGCAGGACCTTGCACTTGGCCTTGTTGAACCTCATGATGTTCACATGGGCTCACTTCTCCAGCCTGTCCAGGTCCCTCTGGATAGGGTCCCATCCCTCAGGTGTGTCAGCCATACCACTCAGCTTGGTGTCATCTGCAGACTTGCTGAGGGTGCACTTGATTCCACTGCCTATGTCACTGATGAAGATTAAACAGTACTGGTCCCAATACTGACCCCTGAGGGACACCACTTGTCACTGATCTGGACATTGAGATGTTGACCACTACCCTCTGGATGCAACCATCCAACCAATTCCTCATCAACACAACTGTCCACCCATCAAATCCATATCTCTCCAATTTAGAGAGAAGGATGTTGTGGGGGACTGTTTCAAAGGCCTTACAGAAGTCCAGAGAGATGACATCTGCAGCTCTTGCCTTGTCCTGTACTGATGTAATCACTCCATCGTAGAAAGCCACGAGTTTGGTCAGGCAGGACATGCCATTGGTGAAGCCATGCTGGCTGTCTTGAATCACCTCCCTGTCCTCCGTGTGCCTTAGCAGAGCTTCTAGGAGGATCTGTTCCATGATCTTCCCAGGTACAGAGGTGAGGCTGAGAGGTTGGTAGTTCCCAGGGCCCTCCTTTATACCCTTTTAAAAAAATGGGAGCGATGTTTCCCTTTTTCCAGTCACAGGGGACTTCAGCTGACTGCCATGAGTTTTCAAACATCATGGAGGATGGTTTGGCAACTACATCAGCCAGTTCCTTCAGGACTCTGGGATGCATCATATTAGGTCCCATAGACTTATATATGTTCATATTCCTCAAGTGGTCACAAACATCATCTTCTCTTACAGTGGGAGGGACTTTGCTCCCCCAGTCCCTGTCTTGCAGTCCACCCACTCAAGGGGTTTGGGAAGAGAGGTTGTCAGTGAAGACTAAGGAAAAAAAGTTGTTGAGTACCTCACTCTCCTCCTTGTCCATTGTTACCTGTTTGTCAGCCATATTCATTGGTACGCCTTCTTTTACCTTCTTTTTCTGGCCAAGATTCTACCAAGAAGCCCTTATTATTCTTTGCATCCCTTGCCAAGTTCAGCTCTAGCCATGCCTTGGCCTTCCTGTCCCCCTCCCTACACAACCAGGCAGCGTGCCTATATTCTTCCCAGGATACCTGTCCCTACCTCCTTGTCCTTTAGTTTGCCTTTTAGCAGATCTTGTCTCATCCATGCTAGTCTCTTGCCTTCCTTTCCTGATTTCTTACAGCTGGGGATCAAAAGTTCTTGCGCTCTACAGAAAGTGTCCTTAAAGATCTGCTAGCTCTGTTCTGCTCGATTGTCTCTGAGGGCAGTTCCCCAGGGGGTTCTGTTGACTAATTCTTGAAGAGCTGCAGGTTTGCTTTCCTAAAACTCAAGGTACTGACTTTCCTTTTGCCTGACCCATATACCTCAGGACTGCAAACTCCACCAGTGCATGAGCACTGCAGCCCAGGCTGCCTCCAGTCTTGATGTCACTGATTAGCTCACTTGTGTTGGTGACCAACAAGTCCAGTATTTCATCCACTTGGTAGGGCTGCCTATTGCCTGGCACACCCTCTTGCATAGGTCTGACTTGCACGTGCCTGCTCCTTGTACACACTGAGAGTAAGATCAATTTAACTGGAAAAAGAAAATGCTGTGCAGAAGTATTCATAGCTTCTGTCTCCAGAGATGTATATTAGCTAATACAGACCTTTTTATCTGATGGAGAAAAGGTGAGGGAAAGGAAATTTTTAGACATGGTTTGGCTAAGTAAAAGTGTGCTCATATATGCTCATGTGTGGTGGGTTGACCCTGGCTGGACCCTAGGAGCCCACCAAAGTTGCACTATCACTCCCTTCCTCAGCTGGACAGGAGAGAGAAAATATAATAAAAGGCTCTTGCTTCAAGATAAGGACAGAAAGAGATCACTCACCAACCACTGTCATGGGCAAAACAGACTCGATGTGGGGAAACCAGTTTAATTTATTACCAATAAAATCAGAGAAGGATAAAGAGAAATAAAACCAAATCTTAAAAAAACCTTCCCCCACCCCTCACTTCTTCCCAGGCTTAACTTCACCTCCAATTTCTCTACCTCCTCCATGCCCCGAGTGGTACAGGGGGACTGGGACCAGGGATTACGGTCAGTTCATCACACTGCTTCTGCCACTGCTTCCTCCTCAGGCGGAAGACTTCTCACACTCTTCCCCTGCTCCAGTGTGGGTTCCCTCCCACAGAAGACAGTCCTCCATGAACTTCTCCAATGTGAGTTCTTCACACGGGCTACAGGTCTTCACAAACTGCTCTAGCATGGGTCCTTTCTATGTCCATGGGGTGCAGTCCTTCAGGAACAGACTGCTGCAGAGTTGGTTCCCCACAGGCTCACAATTCCTGCCAGCAAACCTGTTTCTGTGTGCGGTCCTCTATCCACAGCAGCACAGGTCCTGCCAGGAAGCCTGCTCTAGTGTGAGCTTCCCATGGGGTCACAGCCTCCTTCAGGTGCATCCAACTGCTCTGGCATGGGGTCCTCCATGGCCTGCAGGTGCATATATGCTCCATCATTAACCTCCATGGGCTGCAGGGGGACAGCCTGCCTTACCATGGTCTTCACCATGGCCTGCAGGGGAATCTCTGATCTGGTGCCTGGGCCACCTCCTCCCCTTCCTTCTTCACTGACCTTGGTGTCTGCACGGTTGTTCCTCTTACATATTCTCACTCCTCCCTCTGGCTGCAGCTACACGAGTTTTTTCCCCCTCTTCGTAAATATGTTATCCCAGAGGTGTTACTACCATTGCTGATGGGCTCAGCCTTGGCCAGCAGCGGGTCCGTCTTGGAGCTCCCTGGCATTGGCTCTAATGGATACAGGAGAAGCTTCCAGCGGCTTCTCACAGAAGACACCTCTGTGTGGCAAAACCTTGCCACGCAAACACATTACAACATGGTACTTCTTCTATGTCAACGAGACAAGAGTCATCCACTCTTTTCTCCCTTTATGATAAGCTGTATTGCATGGTGGTGTGTTGTAGCTGTGGAGTGGTGTTTGCAGTCCAGAGAGCTAAGATGTTGTATTAGTGACTATTTGGAACAATAAATTTTCTACATGCGGACCTATGTCGAGTTCCTATAATGTGTATCTGGTTCCTATAGCCTCAGTTTCCTGCCTACTAAATAGATAATGCATTTCTCATAACCGATATTTTTTGATGAAGATACTATACAAAGAGAAGGGTGAAGTATTTTCTAATAATTAAATCAGTTTCCTGTTGTATTTTTTTCTAGTAGTGGTGGTTTTGTTTATTTCATTGGTTTTACAATTACATTGTGTTCAGGGTCTAGTTTTTGAAAGTCTTATCATCACTTCTGAACATAACATATTGTCTCAGCAGTGTGAAGTACAAATTCAGCAAGGCACACTGTCAGTTATGTCTTGGTCAGTAGTTTACAGTACTGCTAAATGTACAAACTGTTAAATAAGAGGATAGGAAAGAAACAAGAATGGAATGAATTTAGAAACAAATCAGCAAATTACATTATCTGGCATTATAACCTAATTCCTAGACTCTGCAATTATTCACAGCCAGTCTCTAATGCCAATATTATAAAAAAACTGAAGTATGCTTTAAAAATTAACATCCTTATAATATATAAACATTGTTTTCAAAAGTCTATAAAACATACAGGAAACATACTGAACCATTGGAGATTGGTGGTTACAGTACCTGCAATGTTTGCATATCACCGGAGAAATACTGTTAACAAAAACTTTGCCTTTTGATGCAGCCGTATTGGTGGATTTTTCTATGGTTCATCCTGTGTTGCTGAATGTCAGAGACTAGACATAAATTGAATAATCCAGCTTAAATATTAACATAGATTTATAATTTATTAATTTTGAATTATTTCTTAATTTTTTAAATCTCTTATCTAACTATAACAAATACTCTGAATATTCCATGTGATAGTGAAAAAATTCTCTGTGCCTTTATTCTATTCTTCCCCCTTTCCCTTACCGTAAGCAGAGCAGGAACGCATTGTTCAAAGAAAGATATGGTTGTTCTCCTTCAATATATTTTGGGTGTTCAATCATCCTTAGGTATTTTTTTTATCTTTGGTTCTTGTGTTCTTCTAATTTGTCAGCCAGTAGCTTTATTTGCTCTGCCATTCTGTTGATTATCTGTCTGGGTGGATTCAGTTTTCAAGACAGTGATTTGTTCTTCCATACCTAAGATACCTCTTTGTACTTCTGCAGCTGTAACACTCATCTTCCCTAATTTATTGTCCATTTTAATTTCCAGTGTGGTAAATTTTGAGTGCAGAATAACGGTAGAATTAATGCTAACTTTTGTGACAATTTATTGCCTGCTTATCTGGGAGGGAATGTTTTCTGAATATTTCTTGAAGATTAACAAATCCTGAACATTTCCACTTTCTTGCTAAAAATGTGTGTGTATATACATATATATATATGTATTTATATATATAAAAGAATTGTATCAGTGATACGCAAAGCACATCCTGAAGGCACTAGGAGCCCAGCACCTTTACTCTCTCAACTCATCTAATGTTTTGTAGATTTTGTTCAATATGAACATAAGGAATGCTAAGACTTTTTACAGGTTTTCAAAGAGTTTCATGGGGTTGCCAGACAGAGTAAGGCAAACAGTATTGCAGCAACTAATAAAGTTGTATATTTCCTACAGCTAATAAAGTGTGTTTTGGGAGTTCCTTACAGTAAGCTGGTATAAAACAGAATTATCCATGTAAGTGACTAACGTGGGGATGATAATGTATGAATTATATAATTCTCTGACAGTGTAAGCAGCAAAACCTAAGGCTTTATATATAATTCAAGGTTGATGCATAATTGAGTGTAAGTATTGACTAATGTATAATTGACTACAAATTTATGATTGCTACTTCATTGTTACTGGAAACAGTTCGTGTTTATTTTGTACATGCCAATCTCATCTCAGTGCTTTAGCTAAAATAGTGTGTCCCACCTTAAAGTAATAAGATTGCAAGAAGTGAACTCAATTCAAATTTTTTTAATTTTTTTTTCATTATAGAAACTGGATTTTAAGTGAAGAGACTTAAACACTGGCTGCTATCCCCATTGTCATTTGTAACAATGAAAGCAGTGGTGGGATTTTAGGAAAATATTCTTCCACAGGTGCATCACTGAGACATTTGAAAATTTTAACAGTAATACAGGAATGTGGAAGAAACGCTTTCCACAAGATGATATTTTGTTCCAAACACTCAGTTGGTATGAATCAGCACAGTTCATTGAAGAGGATAGCACAGCTCCAGTGTCTTTGAAGTTTTCCTTTTACCTGGGTAGTTATGGGTTAGACTTCCTCTCTGGATGGAAAGTCATGTGAGATACTTATTGCAGGACTGAAATGCTTTTTAACAGTGTGTAGTACAGTTAGCAGATCTGTCTGACAGAAATGAAAGGAAATGAAAGAAGAAGCAGTTACATGAAACTACCTGTGACCAGTTCACTTTTCTCCTAGTGAATCAGTTTACACATACTTATTCAGAAACTACTGTGCTCATAGCTCACACCGTTCCTGGTGCCGGGAATGCTTGAACCTGACCATGATTTATCCAGACAAATAATAGGGATATTAGGTACTTCTTGAAAGTTATTATGACTCTGTCTAGACAAGTACTTACCCATGAAGTAATAAGCTGCCACTTTAAAGTCAAAGAGATTCCTTATCTGTTTAAGGTTAAGCACGTGGTAAGGTGCCTGTGACATCTAGAACATTACAATTTCTTATTCTGAGCACTTCAGCTGCCTTTTCAGATTGAGGCAGCTTTGCAGAATTTCCTTTGAACAAATCCAAGTTAAGAAGGATGTATTTCTGAAATCAAGACTTGATGATATACATTTCTCCACTTTCAGAAATAAACTGTTTTGAACAAAGAGAAATAACTTTTAAATTTTCCATTGGCCTTCCAGTTGGAGTTTAGTGCTACTACCTTATTAATGGGCTACAGAAAATAAACATCCAAGCAACAATGAGATGTAACAGTAGAGCACATAGTCTTTTTCTTGGTCTCTATCCCTTTAATTATGAAACGTATGAAAGTGTATGAGGTTATACTTTGCTCAGCAAATTGTTCTGTTTTGAATTTGTTTTGTTATAAAGATGAGAATGACACAAGAAAAGATAGATTTCAGCTCATTAGATGTTCATATCTGGTTGTCTATATTTCCTGTCTAGTCAATGGGAAGACATAAATACATTTACAAGGTATTTTTCTCACTCATTCTAACACAGATGTCTAACATCAGGAGATTAACTATGATCTAAGACTATCTCTTTTCCTCACCATTAACTGTATAGCAGATACCTGAGGTAAGGTGAGAAAAATCCAAACCAAAATATCAATATTGTAGTTTTAGGTCTTAATTTTTTAATACAAATTAGAGTACATATAATCTTTAGAAAAATTGAAATATTGAAATGAGTAGTCTTAAAGCCAAATTGACTTCTTCCGAGCACATTGTGTGCCATAAAATGAGCCACTGATGTATGCTAATATGCTCCCTATTATGTTAGTATGGGATTGGTTGCTCTGACACGATACACTGGCCTCATTATTTGTATGTGTCTCCCATGCTTCTCCATGAACAAATCATTTAACTAAAGCTTAGAATTTTTGTACTGGAACTTCTATAAAATATATTTTATGCTTTACCTATAGATTTTGAATTCACCTATTGGATCAAATTCACCAGTCAGCCAATGAATCCTACATTACCATTTTATAAGGCTTTGTAGAGTGGTCTGAGTATAATTATTTATACTTTTTATAGAACAGAAAAAACAGTTCTCCTGTGGCCAGCTAAATATTTGCTGCATGTGTGTTTGGTTTATCAGCAGTTTTGTTTTTTGCATTTAAAGTTAAATATGTATAGATATAGTTTTTTGTAATAACTGTACTTGGTTTAGTTCAGATGATAAAAATATATAAATATGATCAGAATTTGTTAATTAAATCTTGAAAATACCAGCTTTTCTGCTGAAATCATATGAGTTTGAAATTATACCTTGTAAGATTTACTTTTTGCTTTTAACTTATCTTTCACTTAAAAAATAACTGAATATGTTAATCAACAAATAGCAATAATTCAATCCTGAGCATAAATCTTATAGAGAAACTTGTGGCAACCATGTGGCTTAGTTAAAAACTTCTGCATCAGCATCTTCATGGAAATGCTCTTTCAATTCATGTTGCTTCTGTAGCTATTTAAATCAAATAACTATTTAAGTTAAAGGAATGAAAAACATTCAGCTCTAAAACCTTTTCACAAAGGAACAGTAAAGGTAGTGACTAAAATACAATGCTGCAGAAAGTGCCCGTAATGAATGCAAATCCCAGCTTCTCTCTGTCACACATACACACACGCTTACATGCACAGTCCCCAGCACTAGTTACTGCACATATATTCTGAAGAACTGTAAGCCTCTTTAAAGCTATTGATCTTCAGGCTTTCTTAAATTAAACTGCCAGGTATCACTGTGTTCTTGATATGTTATTGATTTTCTTTGGAATGTTTTGGGGAAAAAAATGTGGCAGAGCTGTAGGACAAATGGAAGGTCTTAGTTTTATTTAGTAGACAACTTATTATGCAGCAGCTGACCACAAATTTTCTTCTTTCCCCAGCTTTCCTTTGAGAATTGCTGCTAAAATGAGGATATTTTTAGGGGGTTAACGTGTCCTCCTGAATCATCAAATCTTTATTCATCTGATTCACAAAGGTTCTGAGCCCCTCAGGTAGCAGAACACACCTGCTGCTTTGAGGCATTTCTGACTTTGCTTTACATCCTTCAGAAACGGGGTGGGGGGTGGGGGGAAGAACGTCCAGGTCATCATAGATCTGCATCTTGTTTATAGGCACTGTTCAATTCACAGGCCTGATACTGAATTAAGTGCCACTCATCTATAGTTCTCAGGGTCACCTTTATAAAAAGGTTTTTTCACAACCAGTTAACTGATGCAGTATTGCTGATTCAAACTGGATTGCATATTTTTGTTAATAGCAGTAGAATCACTCTTTCAGAAATCTTACCTGTTTCACCCAAAGAACTTGGAATTTATTATTTTTACTCCATCAAATCTCTTTCTGAAGTCTCCAATTTCTGACAACACTCAATCTTCATTACAGGGGTGGAAGAGTTTGGCTAGACATTTACTCCCATGTTCTCTGATCAAGCATGTTATGTGAGTATGAACACATATATTTTGGCATTTACTGGTGTCTAAAAGCTACACTTCAAGTGTAGGCATCCTGCTATGACATGCAAAGTATTAGCAAAGTAAAGCAATACCTAATTTCTACTCATTTTAAGATTTAATTAGAAAAAAATCCGAAATTGAAATTAATAATAGAGGATGGGGAGAGAGAGTAGGACACTCTTACAATATGTAGTTTAAACTTTTTTTTGCAGTAATTCAAAACAATTTACTTTTTTGCCTTCCTATCAATAATTCCTAACAAAACAGATATTTGCTGGTTTCAATCTTCACAACATTAGCTTGTGTACATTTATGTTCACCATCATAATTGTCATCTGTGCTTGTGTATTTGTGCTGGTTTTGGTTGGGACAGAGTAAATTCTCTTCAGAGTAGCTTGTATGGGGCAACGTCCTGGGTTTGTGATGAAAACAGTGTTGATAACACACTGGTGTTTTAGCGACTGCTGAGCAGCGCTTGCACAGCATCAAGGCCTTTTCTGCTTCTCACACCACCCCACCAGCGAGGAGGCTGGGGGTGCACAAGAATTCAGGAGGGGACACAGCTGGGACAGCTGGCTGCAACTCACCAAAGGGATATCCCATACCATAAGACATCATGCCCAGCAGTAAAAGCTCTTTAGAAGAAGGAGGAAGGAAGGGATGTTTGGAGTTGTGAAGTCCATCTTCCCAAGGAAAGTAACCATTACACGTGAGGGAGCCCTGCTTTCCTGGAGATGGCTGAACACCTGCCTGCCCATGGGAAGTGGTGAATGAATTCCTTGTTTTGCTCTGCTTGCATGGACAGCTTTTGCTTTATCTGTTAAACTGTCTTTGTCTCAACCATGAGTTTTCTCACCTTTCTGATTCTCTTCCACATCCCACTGTGGTGGGGGGTGGATGAGTGAATGGCTTCATGAGGCTGTGCTGCCTGACGGAGTTAAGCCACCATGGCTTGTTAAACTATCTATAAATCACTCCTCTTGTTGATTTCCTTGCTGCTACTACTACATTTAAAGTTTTTGCTACTTTTTCTTTCTTTTTTTTTCTCCCCCAGTTTGTTTATAATTTTATATGCTTTATTATTCTGTCTGTGAATGTCTTTCTTCCAGGTTCAGTATTAGCAGCCATAGCTATTTTGCCTGCTGAAAGTATGTCTTTTTTCTTGGCTTATTATCCTGCCTAGAGTTATCAAAGGTGGCATTCATCCTGTTTATCTTCATTCTTTTAAAGCATCAGTGTCAATAAAAAGAAAGATTCCACCAAGGAGTAATAAACCCTATGCCATGGTAGATTCTATATCACTGGGGTAAATCACCAGAAAATACCTTTCTCTCCATCAATTACCAGGAGATCTCAGAATGAATAACTGCTTAACTTTATATAGATAAAATAACTTACTTTTTGGTGACAAGGTAAGACAGGTAAGATGGTGGCCACTGACAGTGTCTAAAGGACACTGGTTTTATCTCCCTCTAAACAACTTTTTTTTTTTTTTTCAAAGTTCTCCTCTCATGTTGTCTTTTTGATTTTGTTTGCAATGTTGCCCAGAAGGATACTGAGTGCAATTATACTGCAAATGTTGTCTTAATTACTAAGTTCTGTTGAATGTAGTACAGTTTACGTCACCTAATTTTTGCCATCTAAAGATTAAGAACTGGGAAGGAAAACAAGTCTCTTCAAACCTGTTCCGGCTTCCTGCAACCATAAATCACTTATGGCTCTCGACTTGCTATATAGAAACTATAGGTTGAAATTAGATGGTTAGGGTGACAATTATATATTAAGTTTGTGGTTTACCCATGGTAAATGTCACCTATATCTTTCCTTGAAGAGCAGGTGACTTGAGCTTGGATCCAGTCAAAAATGACCATAAGTAGTGGTATGGAATGGAATAGAATAAATGGAATTCCATTTAACAATATTTATTATATATATTTTAATAATACCTCCCTCTGTTCTTTTATTTGAGTATAAAATTACTTTGGCTGGTGTTGCAGTACACAGCATACTAAAACATATATCACTAGGAAAAGACTGTTTTAACTCCTTTGCGAGTACTATAAAAATCCTAGGCTCATACCACACAAATTCAAATGTATCTAGAATCTGCAGCCTGAGCTTGTAAGAGTTCTCCATCAACATCACCATCATTCACTCGTGTTATGTATGCATTTTATTTTGAAATCTTTTTTATAGAAATTCTGGCCCAAATAATATGATTCTTTCTTAGTTAAGGAAACATAAAAAATGAGAATGATTCCGTACTGAGTATGTGTCCAGGAGAAATAACTTATGCTGCCATTGTGATTACACAGAAAGACTGACACTAACTGTAGTTATTTGGTGAAGATGTAAGAAAACATGCACTTAATATACTAGCAATTAGTCAAAGGAAAGGATAAATTTGAGTACAAAGATTTTACTACAACTTTAAAATCTAGCAGATATAGAGATAATAATATCTTTAGAATGATGATGTAACGTTTTAGTTTTCTTTCTGAAAGCATTTGTCTTTCATGACACTTTATTGTCAGGACTAATGGCTAGTGCTTCAAAAGTTTTTCCTTGAATTTTCACCATGTAAACACTTTTGTCACAATTTGGAAGGTTCTGTGCATATTCTCTGGCTAAAAAAAATTCTGACATAGTTGAATAAATTACTGCACTTTGATGGAAAAAAAATTAAATCCACGTGGTTTAATACTTAAAATTCTTTCTTCAGAAGGCTGCATTATTTTGAGAATAAATAACAGCTGTATCTAGTTTAAAAGCATTCATTTGGCATCACTGCCCACAGAAACGTTTTTGCTTTCCAGACCAATTTTGAGCTTTGTCAAAAGTGTAATTTGTTTCTGGTTGGTAGTTAAGTCATTGCTTGTAGATACAACCGTGGAGTATGGTACTTTTGAACTGAAAGATTGTATACAACAGTGGAATGCAGCAGAATCCTCAGATTCAGGAATCAGAGGCAGTGGTAGGTCTACACCTATAGTAAAGTCTTGGATATTTTAGTTTCTGGCAGTGGTGAAAATTTATATTGTTTTCACTGTTTGCTGTCTGTCAGTATGTGACAAATGTTCACACTTTCTGAGGGCTTACAGTGACAGAAATAGCTAATGCAAAATTTTCTAAATGGGAAGGAATTACCTTAAGTCTGACTGAACTTGTCTCGTGTTTTCCAGAGGAAGGAAACAGCATTACCTCTTGAGCTTCTCCACCCACAGATACCCACATAAAGACCTGGGAAATCTTAAAGTGACAGCAGAGTTGTGGTCAAGGAGAGGTTTTAAGTTTCCTGAAGCAAAGCTAAACCTTTGCCTTGGTATAACTACCTCAGCACACACCTGAATACATATGAAAATCATAGTATACAAAAAGTTTGGAAAAAAAATGAATAAGGATACTATAATTCTGGAAAAGAACTTGAAGCAGTACATGTGGTTGTAATATATTTTTTTTTCTTGCTTGCTGAAACACTGTTTTGAATATCTGTTCTTGTTTACAGAGAGGCAATTTTTTTGTTATTTGGCTTTGCCTCTTACTCTCATGGTAGGGACTTACACACTGTGCTGTCTCCTGGAGCTTTTCTATTTTATCTTTTAATTTTAATTATTTTAAAGTGACTGATCAATCTGTCGTACTAGCATAATATTTTTCTCATTGTAAACAGTGATTTCTGAAGACAAATCAAGAATACTAAGTAGCTGTCTAGTCAAATCTCCTAGCAAACCAGACTTAGAAATAGCTTACTCAAAATACTATCTTTAAATAAGGTATATGTGAATTTTCTGAATGTACTTACAAATTTTAACTCAGAGTTGGATTTGTTTAGATTTAAAGGATTAGTTGTTCACATATTTCTATGCTCTGTATATAGAGGTAATGCCTTTCTGCCTTTCTTACAAACTAAACATGTAATAGATTGTTTATCTTGGGCTAATTTATCTCTTGCTTCCCACTCTACACAGTACAGTTTTATGAACTAATGTCAGAGAAACTATTTTTACCCATAAATTTACATGTGTCTAAGCACCATGTAGAATCAGAACAAGTTTTAGAGTTTGAGAGGTCATTAAATTATTGCATCATATAAATGCATTTAAACCAGTTAGTCTTTGTATATTTCAATTCCTTTCTGTGATGGATGTGACTGATAATATTGTTATAATATTATAAATGTGGACCATATTAAGACTATACAATGTCACTTTTGAAGCTATAGCTAATTCTTTAAATAGCTGTCTTTCCTCAAGACTACAGTTATTTATGTAATAAAAAGATGCTTCATGATCCAGCTGAGTTAGTGTTGAAATTGGTTAAGTACAAGTGTCACTTAACTGTGTTATGCTTAGCTTTGGTACTTGCAGTTAATTTCCAACACCTAAAACACGGGATCTTCCAGTCCCTTCAGTTGCTGGGCATGCTATACAAGGTATCAGCCATTCAATCTCTCTCCCAAACTCAAATGCTTTTGCTACATGGAAATTAATCCTTATCACACATTTTTAAAAGGTCAGTTTTTGAAGTCAGATAGGGAAAAAAAAAAGACAATGAAGCGGGTATTTTTCTTTCTTTCTTTTACTGTTAGCAAAAAAGAACATTTACTGTTTTAGAATTACAGATACATTTAACTAATTTCTACATGACTGTATCTAAGTCACTTCATTCTCTGATTACTTGAGTCTTCGAAGAAAAATAATATATAGAAAAAAAATCTGTCTTTCAACCATCATTTGGCTGCTCATGGTAGTAGAAGTAGGAAGTATAATATGAGGGCAAAACCTACAAGTGCAAACTTTGAAACACAGAAATAATCTATGATTCTTTTGTCCTTTAGTATTTGAATGATAAACATCTAAGACATCACCCAATACCCTGATATTCCACTTTTCTTTTTATTTCTGTGCTTTCTGATGCTTGAACTTTTTCTAAAAGAGCAGAATAATTTCTTCTGACATGTGGTAGTTGGTATATGTTACTAATTCAAGGGTTTCAGAATCACTGAAATATTTCTTTCAAAAACAAGGAGATCAAAAAGGTGGATAAATGCCATGAAGAGAGATTGTCCATGAGAGGAAATTACACCAACTTTTATTTTGGTAGCCAAGCTGTTAATGCAGTCAGCATTGTGAATAAGAGGCGCAACAATAAAATGGGGACAAGCCACAGGGCGGCGAGGAGGGAATCGATGAATAAGAACAGGAGACCAAAGAGAACACAATGTAGAATGGAAAAAAGGAACAGCGGCCTACAGGGAAGGAGGAATTAAAGATCAGGCACTGGGAGGCAGACAGAGACACATGAAGAAACAAGTAGGAAAAAAAAAAAAAAAAAAACACACAACGGCAATGGGCTACAAAGACAGACAGAGAGGGAAGAAATAAAACATAGCAGCAAGGAGCTGGACAGAAGCAGAACTGCATTTACTCTAGGGCAGCTACAACAATATCTCAAACAAAAAAATGGAGGAGTGCAGTGTTTCTGATATAAAAGATAGGATGATGATAAGGTTGCTGTGATTACTAAAGAGTTTATAAAACAGGCTTATTGACATTTAAGATATATGTTTAGAGAGCTATTTAATGAGATAGGAAAGGTTAGATAGAAAGCATGCTACCAGATATAAAAGTGCACAAGATTTTACAAAATGACACTTTGTCTCTAAATTAGTATTCAAGTCAATTTATCTCAATATTGAAATTTACTGAACTGATATAATCGGTCAACAGTGACCACAGAGAAGGCGAATCAGATAATGCAGTGATTCTGTTAGTTGTTTTATCTACTTGTAGTTTCAATATTTTTGCTTTTGTAAATATTTGGTAGGAATGTCAGGACAGCTTATTGATACATGATCCAAAATATAATATTTCCCACTGCTCTAGTGGGAAAAAACCCAACCCACCCCTCCAAGAAAACCCTGAACTCCCTCACCTCCAATAATTTCATTCTTTGATATATAAGAAGGGATCAAACTCTCATTAATTATGGAAATGCAAACTCCCTTTACCGGCACTGGCATTTACTCTCAATGGACCCTGCCATGTATAACGTAATTGGAAAAAATAGTGTTCTAGAAATGCATAATCTTCTTTAGAAACAGTAGTCAAAATTTTGTTTTAATTAGTTGTAGATCTATTCCTTTCCACATCCATTTGAAAAGGAAATAATACTTTCTGTTGTGGAAAGCTAGCACAAGTGTAGCTGACCTAAATACAATAATGAGCACTGAAGTGAAGAAGGTATTAAAGATGAAGCTTGTTGATGACAGAAGACATTTGATGCAGGTTAATAATCTTCGAGTGATTGGGTTATTGATGTTATTCCCAAGAAGTGAGCATGGCAGTTTACAGGAAAATTAATACTTCTTCATTTCCACTCTTAAATAGTAGTACGTCATGACATAACAAAAGAAGAGGTTGGTATGCCACCTAGGTAATTTAGTTGCATCTCCATTCCTATGAATCACAGCAAAGTAATTAATCTTTTACCTAGGAGACAGTACTAGTGATATTAATAAAACATGGGAACAGTAATCATTTTTATACAAGGAAGAGAAAGTACCTCTTTTAAGGGGGATTAATACTTTGGCAGAAATATGGGGAAACAGAATTTTGCTATCAGTGTATCAAATGTCTCATTAATGGATATTGCTACTGTACAACATGCACAGATGCAGGAACTGAACCTGGATGAATGTATACTAAATTTGTAAGTGTTGCAACAATGAGATCTGTAGAAAGTTTCCTATTTTGTATGCGTCATGTACACCATTCTGTCTAATTGGTTTTTCATGGATTTGGAGACACATTCAACAGATAGGAGCGCATCTGTTTTCCCCAAGACACACATTATTCTGATTAAATATTTGAAATTAAGATAGAGTGATTCCATGTGCTAGTTTTGATTATGCTGGTTCGTTCAATGAAAAAAAAAAAAAGCAATCTCTCATAAGTGTTTCAAAAATCTGAAGTGGCATGACTTTGTGATTAAAATTGTTTAATTAGCATTTCCTGAAATACTAGGAATTAACCAAGACCAGAATTATTCAAGGATTCTCTGAAAGATTTACACTAAAAAAAAACCCAACAAAACAAGTAGGTTTTTTACATTTGTGGGTTTTTTTATCCTTTTTTAATTTATTTGGCATGCCTATATGATTGAGAGACCAAAATAGTTATTTCTGTCTCTATAAGTGAGGTAAATTTTCTTGTTAATTTGCAATGTCTGCTGATTCCTAAACTGTGGTCTTATATTCCTTACAGCCTCCCTGTCTGAAAGTTTTGGTTTAAACAGTATTTGCTGAATATCTACTATAGGACCTATTAAAAAAGCCAAAGCAAAACAAACTTAAATTCTTCTACTTTCAGAAGTAGAATCCTAGAATCATAGAACAATTTGGGTTGGAAGGGAGCTTGAAAGGTCATCTAGTTGTCCAGATTTAACCCCAGCCAGCAAGTGACCACCACAGAGTGGCTCATTCACTCCCCCGGCAGTGGGATAGGGAAGAGAATTAGAATGTAAAAGCGAGACAACTCATGAGTTGAGATAAAGACAATTTAACAGGTAAAGCAAAAGCTGTCCATGCAAGCAGAGCAAAACAAGGAATTCATTCACCACTTCCCATGGGCAGGCAGGTGTGCAGCTGTCTCCAGGAAAGCAGGGCTCCCTCACGTGTAATGGTTACTTTCCTTGGGAAGATGGACTTCACAACTCCAAACATCCCTTCCTTCCTCCTTCTTCTAAAGAGCTTTTACTGCTGGGCATGATGTCTTATGGTATGGGATATCCCTTTGGTGAGTTGCAGCCAGCTGTCCCAGCTGTGTCCCCTCCTGAATTCTTGTGCACCCCTAGCCTGCTCGCTGGTGGGGTGGTGTGAGAAGCAGAAAAGGCCTTGATGCTGTGCAAGCGCTGCTCAGCAGTCGCTAAAACATCAGTGTGTTATCAACACTGTTTTCATCAAAAACCCAGGATGTTGCCCCATACAAGCTACTCTGAAGAGAATTTACTCTGTCCCAACCAAAACCAGTCCAACCTCCCCTGCATTGAGCAGGGATATCTTTTTCTCAGACCGCCATCCAACCTGACCTTGAATGTTTCTAGGGTTGTGACATCTCCCAGTGTTTCACCACCCTCACTGTAAAAAATTTCTTCCTTATATCTAGTCTGAATCTACCCTCTTTTAGTTTAAAACCATCACCCCTTGTCCTACCACAACAGGCCTGCTAAAATGTTTGTCCCCATGTTTCTTATACACCCCCTTTAATTATTGAAAGGCCACAATACGTTCTCCCTGGAGCTTTCTCTTCTCCAGGCCAGGCTGAACAACCCCAACTCTCTCAGCCTTTCTTCATAGGAGAGGTGCTCCGGCCCTCGGATCATCTTTGTGGCCCTCCTCTGGACCCGCTCCAACAGGTCCATGTCCTTCTTGTGCTGAGAGTTCCAGAGCTGGACGCAGCACTCCAGGTGGGGTCTCACCAGAGCAGAGTAGCGGGTCAGAATCACCTCCCTCGACATGCTGGCCACATAGGATTAGGAAAAAAAAATGTTACTGTGTCTATTAGAAATATAAATACCAAAAAGAGATTATTGACCTTTCCATCGAGCAGTTCTAGAACCCTGATACTTGAAAGTAGGAATTTGACATTTTCTATGTATTATTTTTACACTGGGGACACGTTTAATGCCCTTCTCAAAATCCACAGAATATTGGCCAGATGAAAAATTGCTGAAAAATTTGTTTGCTGGTGTTTGCTGGAGCCTTCTTATACATTCACATTAGAAATCTCCAAAGAGTGCAATGAGGTGAGCTGGATTTTCTCTGACTATTCCCAGATTCTTCAAGATACAGAGCATGCAAACATCAAAAACAAGAGGAAGAAATTGTATTACTCGCACCCTGTGTTATCTGCAGAGTCCAAGAAGCATAAGCTGGTTTGAATACAGAGAAGAGAGGAGCCAGAGTTGGAATATGCTATGTAGCACAAAGCCTGAGTGAGGATCTGGCATGGGCAATCTGTACAGGAAAATGGAGGAGAATGGTTGGAGAATTAAGTTAAGGAGTACACAGAAACATTGAATAGGAAATAACAACTGGAAAATGGATGTTGAAAAAGGAAATATATGGCACTGGGCACCAGAGTGGTGTTAGGAATTCAGGCTGGTTTATGAGAAGCCAAAATAGTAGTCCTTTCCCACCGTATCCAAATACATGGGTGTTTTTAATACACATTTGCAGTACCGCCTCACACCTGAGAATAAAAATGGTGCAGTGAAATGTTTCAGAGACAGCAGACATGTTTTGAAAATTCAGACCTTGTGGTCTTTCAGAAGTATTTTCTCCTTACTTTCTATATAGATGATATCCTCCATGTTTTAGATTAGGAGATCTGGAAAAAAAATCCCAAAGCCAGCCTACTGACCTGTTAGATTATTTGTTTAATATTTCAACACACAATGGAAGTTGACTGTTGTTGAGATTCCATAGTATATTCTGACTGGTTTGGATGGCTGGCTAGTGTTGAACTTTACTAAATTATGAAGTTTTCTGAGATAGGATACCTGCAGGAAACTATGAATATAAGGGCAAGATATATCTCACCAAACTTCAGCTGCTTAAAAATTAAGAATCGTCTGCTCTTTCTTCAGTTAATAGAAAGAAACAAGCATATTCCCAGAGTAAATTATGCCATAAAAAGACAATCATTCACTCTATTTTAAAATTGCAGGAATCATTGCTTGGATGTGATTCGAACATTTCCCTCTCCACTGCCATGCGAATCAGCATAAAGTACATTAGTGTAAGGTAAAATATCAGGAAAAACACATCTAACACTAACTGTGCTAACTGCTTCTGGAGGAATTTACACTTTGAATGAGGCAATTTTGCTGATTAGAATATAACATATCTGTAAATAGCAATATTTTTATAGAATAATTATATTTACATGTTATACCTCTTTAACATCATGATTGGGTCTGGAGATGAAGACAAACCTTCAGTAATCTCAGGAGGCAAAATCTCTTGGTTTAATAGAAGGCTAGTTGCATAGCTGGACCATTTCATATCTTGTCAGGAGATACATTTTAAATGAGAAATCTGTCTACCTATGTGTAATGGGTAAAAATAATATTAGCATCTTTTTAGTAGGTGTTTAATTGAACATTATCTAGATTTAGATACAATATTCTCCAAAAAGGAAGTAATCTTTGTATTTTTTGTCCTTATGATGAACAGTTTTCATAGACAATCATGCTATTCATTTACCTCTTCTGAATTATTTTTATTGTGCTGATTTGTCACAGATGAGGGAATGTACTTTACTCAAAAGAAGGAAGCAGCAATATATTTTATTGAGATAAAGTAAAAATTCATCAGAGCTCAATAAAACCAATGGGATTTAACAAATTTTGACAGTTGTTTACTAAAGTTCAGTAAGTTTGATGGTAAGTTTGATCCTTATGGAAGATGCTTCCTGCATGGAAGAAACATACAAAGGAAAACTGAGCTGGCAAAACCTAGAAAGTTTAACAACCAAGGATCTGTTGTGGGAAGGAATCTCTCAGTGTGGAAGAATAAAGGATCTCTGAACTTCGAGGAGTAAGGGATCTCTCCACCTCAGGCAAGGAAGGATCTCTGGGTCTCAGGTGAGGAATCTCAAACCTTGAGAGACATCATTGCTCAAGGGGAGAATTGCCTGGTGGCAGTCTAACTTCAGTTCAGGGAGAGCTCAAATCAGGCTCGTTCAATGATCTGCCATTGATAAAAGGTCTTTCTGCCTTGAGGAGCAACCTTGAGAGGCATCGCAGCTCAAGGGGAGGTCACTGCCATGCAGCCACTCTACCTAGCAGGGAAAGCTCAGAGAAGGCTCACTTAGGCTGTCATATTTATGGGATAAAGTGGTTGGCTCATAGTCAAATCACATGCAATGGAAAGGTAGGCATGAGACTCCTTGTTTTGTGATAAATGAGTTTTGGAAAGGCCACCTGTTATTTCTATGTTAATCACATGATTGGTGTTCCAAACTCATATGTATTGATGTTTACTGTGTTACTCTGTTCCTTTGTGGGTTTTGGGAGAACAGGTTGAAACTAGAGAAGTTCTTGGCCTGACTACAGATCAGGCCTTTACCTACTTCGGAGCCTGTACCAAACTACTGCTAGTTTGATTAAGGGGTCGAGCACATCCACCACACTATTATCTTGTCATCCATTAATTTTTTTTTTTAGGAAACATTAATATTCATTAATAGTACTGCTTGAATAGCACAGAGACTACTATCAAATGTTGAAAATGGCAACTAATGAATCAATGCATTATCAAATTGTCAGTGATGAAACAGTAACAAAATTCAGGTCAATATTTTTGCTGTAAACTAATTTTTTCAGAAAGTTACCAGGTTCTGAACTAAGAAGGATGTTCAAGTGAGGCAGATACAAATCTGGGTTTATCTCTGCTTTGAGAGCTGTTTCATCCATCTTTCATATCTTTGAAATTAGCATTAGAAGCTAGAAGAATGTAACAGTCAGAAATAAGTGATCCATTACTGAAGCTTGTCTTTTCATATACTTAAATGAGTGTGGGGGGTTTTTTTGTTAAAATTTTCCCTGACTTATTTCCCCAGTATATAAGTATTGAGATTCTCTTTGTGAATTACACATATAAGTATATTGCCAGGCTGTACGAAGGATACAAATTTAAATGTCTTAAAGTAGTAGCAAAAGTACTAATGTCAGTTACATTACACACACTATAAAGAAACCTCTTGGAATGTGTTAATGAGAAAAAGACAGAGGTCACTGCTCTAAATGGTAATTTACGATGATGCATTTTGTCAAAAACTGGATGACATAGTTCAACAGGAGCTTCAAACACTACATTAGGTATAGCTAGGTGCTTCTGCTATAGAAAATGTTTTATCATTGTTATTGTTTCCAGAGGGACACAGAGTCAAGTCACATTGCTTTAATCTTAACTATGGGTACATGAAAACAAAGGTGCTGCAGATATTTTGTTTGCTAAAAGAAATATAGTTTGTTTGGTTTGGTGGGGGTTTTTTTCAGTTTTGATCATTATGAAAAATATCACCAATGCAGTGGGTGAAGCCATTCCATTCATAACGCATTTGAATTCTTTTGTTGAGAGAGATAAAGGAAGTTGAACCGCATTTAGAACTGTCCTTTTTTTGTTATCCACACTAATTTTAAAATTGGGTGGCACTAATTTTAAAAGCAGGTGATTATTAAGTTTCTTTTGCAAATAAAGGAATAATAGCTGCTTACAAGTTCCTAGTTGATCAGCTGTCATAATTAAAACCTTGCAATTTCGAGGGTGGTGGTGAGGACTGAGAATTTAAATATTTGCCTTCCTAGAGCTCTGGCAATAATAAAAAAATAATAAGTCCTGATAATTTCATTGTTTATGTCTGATAACGTCATGTTATTGCACCATAAATACAAAAAGCTAATCCCCTTCTGAAAACATTCACAGTATAAAAATTCCAACTTTACATTTCATGAAGGCATTCTGTAAAAAGTGTCTTAGTGTCTGCTTCCTATCTAATTCCTACATTATCTAATTTTGAGTAAGTAATTAACTGGAAGTCAATGCATGTGATATTAAGCAGGTGATGCTTGTGTCAGTGTATGGGTGGAAGGGGAAGGAAGGACAAGAGTTTGGAATATGCAAAGCACCCTGAGCATCCAGGCACTGACAGCTAGCAGAACTTTCTGAATTTTTAGAAAAAAGAAAAAAAAACAAAGTTAAAAAGGTGTGAGCTTGGCAGTACAGTTGTTGAATGTACATTTTAATTAAGCTTTGTATTCCTGTATTTCTTAAAAAAAATGACAAATTATGTTCTTCTCTTCTTTGCTATGTTTTTATTACAGAATTTCTATCCAAAGTTAGCCAGGACTTTTTCTTTTCAATTCTTTCCGTGAACCAGAATATCCTCAGACAGTGAAGTAGTAATTCAAAGAAGAAAAATCCACATGTCCCTGCATTTTCAGGATTTATATCACCAGACAGCCCTACAATAAGGACTGCTGCAGAGACATAACAGTTTCAGCTGATGGTTCAGCAGCAGGGAACCCATGTGTGCTGGGAGTCCTAGTAACACTGAGCTTCATGTTCAGGGATCTGGCTTCACAGTCTGATGGTGTGATAGCCTGTTGACCACAGCTGGGTTGAACTGAGCATCCAGGTGGACTACAGCCACATGGTGACAGGAAGGTCTGGCTTTCAGACAGGTCTATGGGAGGGAAATCTTAAGTCCAGGGTACCACAAATTTGAGGATTTAATTATATCTTAATGGCTATTTGGGGGAACCATCCTGGGCTTATGTTTCAGCACTTCTGCCTCTCAGTTCTCAGTGACACAATTGATTCGTCCATTTGTCTTGTTGAAATATCAAGGCTTTTTTCTCTTGGTTTGTTTTTTCTACTCAGGATCGAGAAGGAAGGGCTCAGTTGGGAACAAGTAGGATGGGCTTCTTTATAGTTATCTGTGATGACTACTTAGTCAAACATAAAAATATCTTAATTTACATTTTATAGAACAATATATACAAAAGGACAATTAATCTATACTGGACTTCCCTGTCTTCCTAGCCTTTCCCCTTTCATGTCCCTGAAAATAAGAAAAAAGACCAAAAGCCTTGTCTTTATCCAAGTTACAGAGAATGCAGTCACAGCAATTTTAATGTAAATGGTTTTAAACTATGTCTTTGCACATTCCTGTTCATAGCTATCCCACTGGAACACATGCAGGTCAGTTCTAATTTATGTCAAGCTGCTGTGGTCACAGAGAGATGAAAATAAAACCTAGTACTTACCACTAACAGAAAAGGCTTTTCTTTACTTCTGTGGAAAAAAGAAAAAAAGAAAAAGAGTGATGTGAGAGTCTTTGTGGGAGGTCTATGCGCTGGATATTTATCCTTAATCTAGAATGATCTTCCTTAGCCACCCAATGTCCATCTAAATAAAAAATATGTATGTTGGTCTTCTAACTGTTTTGTTTCTAACAAAACCGACTATGGAAGGCCTCTCTCAGACTGAGCGTAATATAATTCTTTGAAAACTGCTTTCTGGAATGCTAGTCACAGAAGACATAATATCTTGTCCCCTACATATTGAATTGGACTTTTAATTGTGTCAGGACAGACAAAATATGGTACCAGTAACTCACAGAGAGACCAGCTGATATAAAGCTTTATCTAAGGTAGGGTTTGGATTTTTTTTTTAAAGGTTAAATTCACTTCTACAAAATTTGACAGTAGTTCAAATTACTTGAGCATCAGTGGACAAGTGAGTGTATTAGTCATATGGAGGGGATAATGCCTACTCTGCTTTAGCATTTAGGTTGTCTGCATTCTGCACTAGATTTAATATTCAAAACTACCTTATCCTCATCTTTGTTATCAGCCTTTGTACAGTAGTTGTACAACTGTTCAGTATAATTCTTCATTGATTAAAATCATGTTGGAATATTAAAGCCTTTCTTCAACCCTGGACAAAAATATCTCTGTTCCTGAAAAGTCCTTTCACTATGGCAGGAGGTTTTAAAAAAAATAATTCATGTTTATGTTTCATTCAGACAAAATTTCTTGAGCAATGACACATACTATGGAACGGGAAACTTTATCTTCCTGTCAGAGCTGATGTGGTAAAGTCAACTGAACAAGATAATAACATATCTCTCGTAAAGGTGGAAGGTGAGTCAGCACACAGAGGAAGAAAGATGAAAGAAGCTTTCAATCTCAAATCATTTTGGAACAAGCAATGACGTGTTAGCTAGTCTTAGCTAGCTAACATGATGAGTGCCAGGACTAAGAATATTGGATATGTAGGTAAAGTTAAATAAGTTGGAACTGAAACACAGAAAAATCCCCCCAAAGACATTAAAACTATGCCTCTCTGGTGCTATAAGGAATATTTTCATTTTAAGAATGGCACTTGATTATTATTAAAATATATTATCCATGGGATACACTTGAAAATAATTAAAAAAAAGAATTAGTAAGTGTGATTTCTTTTTTAAATAGTAAATGGGAAAAATCATTAAATACATTGGGGAGATATTTAAAAATATCTTAAATAATTAAAACTCTCAATATAGGAGTACTAAATGTTGTATATTTTTGGAAGTAAAGGTTTGTCTTGGAAAGCTAATATGCAAGTTTTGTAAGCTTTCTGAAAAAGTGATTTCCTTAATGTTTCCTGACTATTGTATATAAAATGTAGGGGAAAAATTGCTGTGGTTAAAGTGGAGCAGTATAGGAAATTGGATGATCTTGTTGCACTCTGCTGTGAATTTTCTTAAGCAAGAATATACTTACTCGTTTTCTCCAGTGACCTCATTACTAAAGGCTGTGAGTACATTGGTCTCTGAGAATTTACCCTAGAAGTCTAGAGTGGACTTTTAATTTCTTTTTAATCTCCACTAAACAGAGTTCTCTTTAGAAGTTGAAGATCTATTCTACTCTTCCAGATAAACCCTTGAACATGTTCTCTAGAGTTCAGTAGCCTGCTCTTAATTTTCCCTAGTGTGGCCTTGAAATCATTCAAGGGAACCATTCGTTCAGAATGACACCTTCAAGTTTTAAATCATTCAAAGATACCCCAGATCCATATAAGTTCATGTAACCTATATGGATAATAAAAGCACTGTCTCTCAGTCAGTGGGACAAGCTTACCTTTGTGAAAACTAAATAACCAAGACAAAAAAAAAATCAACTGGCTAACATTAGATGCCTATAAAATGCATTTGTTGTGGTTAAAGAAAAAGGCTGTATAGTATTTATACACTGAGGAAGTATATAACAAATGGTGCCACAATTAATTCCTCCTTCCACTGTCATCAGAAAGCCAGAATTTCATAGGTGTATGATTATTTTCTCTCTCCTCAGCAATTGTGTCCTTTGCTAAGATGGTAGCATCTAAGCCTCTCCTCAGTCAGTGATGTTTTTATGTTTCTAAGTGTTCAGAGTTTTTGGTGGTTTGTTTTTTTTTCTTCCCCTCCATCCCCATTCTCTCCTAATCTGTGGTATAGGATAAATCACTAGGGTTTTGTTATTTTTTTTCCTCCTTGTGAATCACTTTTATGAAAATGCTATTCTTCTACCTGAGGCTGCATAGCAACTCTCATGTCTTGTAACACAAAATGAAAGCTGACCAGTGATTTTCATAAGAAGTTCATCCAAACCATACTAAGGGACCCAGCCTAGAAGGGACTCCTGGAGAAACAGCATCCAGAAGAAGGCTACCTGAAACAGTAGGGCAGCAGCAAATGTCATGGTTATGCTTTTTCATATAAGAGCCAATCAGGAAGAAGTAGGGATTGTTTTATGAAGCAAAAGATGTGACAAAAATGTGCTATATATCTTATGTACAGTCATATTTTGGGGAAACACAACTCTTGGATTTTATAAGCCACTAAAATACGTTGTATTGCCTTCCCATTTTTGGACCTGTATAGAGAAAATTATTTTTGTATGGGTTTGGTGAAAACTAATGTTTTATCTCCTCTGAGTGAAAAAGGAAAGTATACTGCAAAGTTGAGGACGCACTTTTTTTTTTTTTCTTCTTTTATATGTTCTCCCTGTCTCTTTGTGATGTGTTTTACAGAGTAAGTAGAGTTTTAGACATCTGTGGAAATCAGCAGGTGGTAAAAGTTCAAAGAGTTTCTGTGGATACGTTACTCTCTGTTCTTATTCAAATGCTAGAAAACAAATATGAAAATTGACATTTTTTTCTCTGTTGGTTTTAGATGTCTAAAATGAAGGGGAACAGAAGATGGCATGGGCTGTTAGAAGAAATTGAAGGAAGGAATGTGGCTGTTCATGAATTTGATGATGTGGAATTCTAACGACACATAATGCCATGATAATGAACACCTTAAAAGACAGTTTATTTTTGTTTGAAAGAAACACTTTGGAAGCTGTTTTTATATCCTCCTCTATAATGTCTATGTCTACCTACATATTTTATACAATTCTTTACATCTATTCAGTGTCAAGTCTTATTACACATTCAAGACTTTCAAATAATCTATTGCCTTATCCAGATTATTTGACTGTTCTCATCTTTAAAAGGCTCATCTGACGACATGACATTCTGGAAATAGTTTAGGAAAACCTACAATGGTAAAATTGCCAGTCCTTTCTTCCATACCTGGCTAATTTGGATTAATATTTGAACTTCTAAGTACTCTAGAATTAAAGCAAAATTTATGTCAGACTGCTTTTTCCATATTTTGTAATCACCCTGCAAAACAAAGTTCAGTCCACAGTTCAGAAGAAGGTATCCAAACTATCTGTGATTTTGTTGTTAATCTAAATAGGAAAAAACTAAGAATACTATGGCTTCCTGCTGAAAGAGCAAAAAGTGAAAAATGATCATTCTGTTTCATAAGGAACCTTGAAAGTTGCTGTTATTCAAATACTGAGAAAAACTCAAAGCTAAAGGGAATGAGTAAAGAAGTGTGTATTGCACTGGAGGAATCCACCAAGTTTCAGTGGTCAGAGAACTCAGTGAGATATGAAAGTTATGGTTTTCCTTGGTTTACCTGATGCAGAAGAGAAGCTTGAATTTCTCTTTGCCACATCCCATCTGAGGATGCTAACCACCAAGCAAATGAATGTTACTGCGGGCGCAGGGTTTTCTGTCTCAGTTTGACTGGAGAGCTTGGATACGAGGGGGAAATTCTGGTGACAGTAACATGCCAACTCTGGTTCTCAGAGTTTAAACATTGTGTTTAGTTTAGTTTAGTTTGAAATGTTATACTGGAGTAGTGGACCTATTTAATAATGGTAATTACACAATTCAATGTTTGAATTTCAATGTTAATGTTCTTTTCCAGGTTTTTATTTCCTCCTGCAATGGAGGGCATGGCTGGTCGTTTAGATGACATGGGTTTTGTCCTCTCTTGGATCAGTGACTTAACCATAGGATTTAATTTTAAAGAGGACTCACAGGTCTACTACTGCCAGCAATAAGATGACCTGGTAATATTCAGAGTTCAAAGTTTAATTGCAGCAGATCAATCATTGCGAAGTTCAAAGAGCATTATTAAGCAAGCTGCATATTCTAGATCTTGAGGCAATATAGAATTAATTGTCAGGAAAACAGTGGAAAAGTAAAGCACTTTAATCTTCTTGTCCTCAGTGTGACATATGTCAAGATTCCAAATATGCAACATGATATCATAGCTGCAGGAAGTGAGTTCAATTTAGCCAAGGAGGAGGTGCAAAGTGACCTGGTGGAGCTTTGGAGTTTTTATTCTGAAGTTACTAAACCCAGTAATATTTTAAGGTGTGATACACAAATTTTCTTCCAAATTTTGGCCAAGAACTCTGAAGATATTTACTGATACTAATTCTTTTTTTTTTTCTCATGCTCAGATAATTGAGTATTTCAGAATATTAGTTCTTTTTGAAAGGCCATAATAATGAAATAATAAAAATTAATTGATCTCAGTATAAGAAAAGAAACTGATATATTTCTTACCATGAATCACATGTCCCACACCTGTGAATCTTCTGATGTATGTCTAAGCAAATGTTTTAGTGGACTATGCTGTACATATTCATCAAACAAAGCTAGCCTTAGTTAGTAAAACAGATGAAAACTTAAAAAGCCTTGGCTTTGGGAATATAGTGACTTTTCTTTGGAGTCCTGAAAGCGGAAAAATCTGAAAAAGAAATATTATGATATTTTAATAAAATGTTCCTTTGTCTACTTTTGCCTTGTTTTGTTCATGACACCTGGAATTATCCATTTTGCATCAAACAAGCATTATGGTAGTCTAAGGTAAAATCCTGTGAATGACATCCCCACAAAATGAAATGAGACAGAAATGTCAGATTCGTAGGTTAAAAAAAAGTTATATACAGTTGTTCATACGTCTTATGCAATCACATACAGAAGTATGAATAATTTTCCAGTCTACTGTTGAAGTTTTAGCTGCTTTAATATGTTGACTTTTGGGTGTCACTTTTAAAGAATGATAGAGAAAGTCCAGAAGAAAGTAGTATGATACTTGAAAAAAAGAGAGGTAGTATTATTTTAAAGGAAAGATAACTAAAGCTATGGCTTAATCATCACTGGAGTCCAGTTCAGATCCTGCATTAATATGCTAACATATTTTGTACAAACATGTTGGTCACTCTACTACATACTTGTGGTTTAACCTGGCAGGCAGCTAGACATCAGTGGGATGGGGGAGAGAATTAGAAAAAAGGTAAAACTCATGGGTTGAGATAAAGAAAAGTTAATAGGACAGAAAAGGAAGGGAAAAAAATAATAATGATAAAAGAATCTACAAAACAAGTGATGCACAATGGTAATTGCTCACCACCCACTGACAAATGCCCAGCCAGTTCCCAAGCACAGGACCTGCCCTTGCAGCCAATGCCACCCAGATTTTTTGTTCACATGAAGTCATACGGTACGGAATATCCCTTTGGCCAATTTGGGTCAACTGTCCTGGTTGTGTTCCAAGTTTCTTATGCACCCCAGCCTCCTTGCTGGCAGGACAGTATGGCAGGCTGAAAAGTCCTTGACTTAGTGTAGGCACTGCTTAGCAACAACTAAAAGATCAGTGTGTTATCAACATTATTCTCATTCTAAATCCAAAACACAGCATTATACCAGCACTAGGAAGAAAATTAACTCCATCCCAGCTGAAACCAGGACAGTATTAAACCCAAAATCCAGTGGATGGAAGCTGGGGCAGGCAAAATGTAAACCAAAACACTACTCTTAATATTGAACATGCTACTTCATGTCCATGGGTGTAAAGTTCAGTGGTCTTTTGCTAATTTTGGTTTATTTACTGAGAACTTATGTAATCACTGTATGAACACATTTAGTCATAGAAAATAATATCTCTCATATCTCACAACAAAGTCAGACCAGACTGGTGTAAAACATTGGTGGATATGGTTTAATCTAGCCTATTTGCCTTCACACTAAAATGGATTTACACCATCAATAACACCTGAGAAACAGTTTAAGAAGCAAGTATGTCAAGTTGTTGATGACCTCCTCTCAGATGAAATAGGTCATCAGATTTCATATGTATTTTTAATCACCTGAGAATGATTTAAATGAAATGGTTAAAACTGTTTTGTTTGACTTTACTTGGAGGCTAACTAGAATCACTCAGAGGAGAATATCCATTCTCAGCCTCTCAGGCTGTTGTGAAAATCTGTTAGTAAGTATTATCTTAAACTATTATTAAGAGGAATACACTCAAGTCTGCTGGGTTATGAAGAAGGGTGAGCTCAAAGGTGAGACGTTTATATACAGCAGTGGAACACAGAAGAAACGTTCCTAAGTGCTGCAGTAGGAATGAACAAACCATGATACCCACTATGGGAATGACAACAGCGTTTTAGTTGCAATGTTTGATTTTAGGATGAAGAGTTTACCAGGGCTGTTATGTGGCTTGAAAGGAACTGGAATAAACCTCTCCAAGTATGTATATGGTTTTAGCAATAAGTAAATATATATACTTTTTTTTTCCCTACATATAGGACAAGAAATAATAAGCCTGTGTTTCAGTGAGAGAAACATGCTTCCTGACTTTTCAGTTAGAATACCTTTGTCTCTGTGAGGATTCTTCCCCCTGCTGCATGCTTCAAAACTGTACAATGTGAGAACGGGTAAAGCTTTTGAAGGTTGTCATACAAAGGCTATGGGGTGCACAGCATGTTGCATAGTGATATGTTATGATGCTGAGAAGATCTCATAGATCATGTGTGGTGTCATAAGTGCTGGAGGGAGTTCCTATGACTTGCAATTAAAACTATGACGTACCCATTGTCAGAGCTGTCTCTGCTCAACAGTGCGTTGGAGATGCAACACGGAGGCCACAGAAATGAAGCTACTTGCATGTAATCTAAGCTAGGTTATTGTTATGGAAGTTGTTCTGAAGAGCAGCTTGTTATGTCAGTGTAGATGTGGTTAGTCTTGCCCAACACATTGTGTCAACCTTTAAGAAGCTGGTACTTATTAGAGAAACTTTAAAAAAGTTTTGATCATGAATAAGCCACTGGAGACATAAAAGGCTATAAAAGACATTTGCACAAGGTCTCTATTATCATTTAAAGAGTAAACATACATTTTTCACAACACATTGCACTTGAATTAGTAAAAATCTTGTACCAACTTACTTTTCTAAACAGGAGTCAATAGTTAATTTTTCCCTGGAAATATGGCTTCAGTTCTTTATACTATACATTTCATCCATGTAGTGTGAAACTACAGTTTGAATTGACTTCCCACAGTGTCACAAATTAAAACAAACAAACAAATAAACAAACAACCTTAGAGTGAGAGAAATATGCTTTCATTACTCACTGTGTTAACTTTATAATACTAAATGGAATTTAAATTATAATAATTTGAATTAACCTTTAATATTATTTTAAGAGCCCAAACAGAGCTTGGGAAAATATTCTTTTGACAGTATTTTTTAAGCTTAAGCTATGCATTCATTTCTGAGAATTAATGTATTTAAGTAAGAAATTTATTCCAGCTGAGTACTCTTTTTAAGCTTGTTTAGGCAGAACATGTTTGCAATAAAGTTAGAACCCTTCTTCTCTTCAACAATTAAATTTGCAACAGTACAGTTAAAGTAAACCTAACTCTAAACTAATGATGTGTCCGCAGAAAGTATTTTAAAAGGCATTATACACTGTGTCTGTTGTTTGAAAGTGGTTATTTGAATTATGGCTTATTTCTGCAGCATAGAAGCTTGTAAAAAAGCACAAGAAGACCCAAACTCAAACCTGTTTTTGTTTTTTGACTCTGATTTAATCATTAATTAGGGTAGTTTGAAGTTTCAGTAGGGCACACAGAGACCATTTTAGAGGGTGTTTTAAATGCTGTAATTAAGTTGTAGGAGCAATATTCTCAAAAAATAAAAATCTTAATGGAAAAAAAAATCTTGCTATACCTATTTGGCCAACTGCCTTCTTGTTTTACCTCCCATTTTCACAGCTCTGACATGTAGCAGTGCATATTTTAACATAAAATAGCAAGTCTGAAACTCTGACATGCTGTATATTTATTCTTGTGTGAAGTAAAACTCTTCTTTTTTTAAAATAGTACAGATGATTATATCTTTTTTTTTCAAATGAAGTGTTTCTTTTAAAGTGTAAGGTTTATTTTCACACTTCTGATTGCCAGAGAAGCAGGAAACAGAGCGCTGTACATCAGACATTTAAATCCAGACATTATGCAATCATGATAACAAGGATTAATAAAGATTAATTTAGTTCCCACTTAAAAGCTCTTGTGTTTCAGAAGTACAACTGTCTAGCTTGTAAAAGGGGAGTAATTATAATTTCCTTTTGAAATGTGCCTTTCTGTTGCATAGTAGAGAGTTGTCCATGATTTATAGATTATTTGTGTCAAACTCTTCTCTAGCAACTTATTCTCTAAGATGTGGCTGTTCAAATCAAATGACAGTTAAAAATCAAATACCCTGAATAGCTTATTGCTTTTTCTTAGGTGCATGGAACAAATTTTATTTAACTGCAATGCAAAAAAAAAATTTTCTTCATTGCTAAAAACTGTAAATGACAGACATAATTTCCAAGGACCTTAATTTTAACAGTTCAGTTCTTTTGAAGAAGATAGCTATTGATGAATATAATTGTCTTCTGTTAAAACCACTCTGGAAAATAGGATTTCTTTATAACTGGATACTTTGTGAGAATGTAGCATGTGGCCATAGAAATAACATGTCAAGAGGCCTATGTATGCTTGGAAACAGGAACAAAATCTTTCAACTTAAAGCCTTCTGCATTATATCTTTCAACATCATTCCTTTGAATTAAAAGCTGTTACATATTTTCCATTTTAAAATATTACTGTGGTATGTGATATTTACCCTCTCCCCACAAGTGCAGTAGCAATACTTTTCTTTTTATTTAAAACAGTTTTGTGGAGATGGTCATGTTTCTTGTAAGAACAAGAATGAGCAGGTGATCCTACCTACTGCTGGGATCTGAGGCTGGCAAAGTAAACTGATGATGAGCAGCTGAAAAATGTGTTTCCTTCAAACAGTACACCTGGATCTAGGATATGTCACCTTCTATGGGGCTGTACGATATTCTGAGATTTTTTTTCCTAGAAGTAAGGCACCTGGAGTCAGGACTCCTGATCTGTCAAGGCCATAGGATGTGCTAGTGTGGATTCAGAGCGATGCCATATCAAGGAATACTGACATATTAAGTAAATGTTTGGCTATTTGTTTATACTGAACAGACTTCTCAAAAGGTTGATAAAAGCCTAGAGTGTTCACTTTAGCCTTACCCTTGCTCTTGAAGAAAACCAAAGAAACATAAAATTACCACCAGATTCTGTGCTGACACTAAAGAAACCCGGTAACTGACTTGCCATGAATTGTCGATAGCTTTAATTCTGTAATCAACACTGTGTTCAGCATTTGATAACAGACTTAGGAAATTGATGTAAAAAGAGGAGGAAAACCTCCTTTAGCAGTAAGAAGAGGCCCATGACAAATGAAAGTGATTTCTTTTGGCTTATGCAATCACGTAGCACCTACAGAAGACCACTGCAGAAGTCTGAAGCACAGCATGATTCTCAGCCTGTTTTCATCTCTTGATAATAAGATGGTCTAGTTAAAATCTTTGAATAAAAACTAATATGTTTACAAATTATCTGTAATTGACTCACAGCTGTCAATGTGAAACTGATTTGTAGTTGTTTCCCAAATAAAAAAGTAGGGAATTCTGACTGAAAAACAAAACGAAACTGAGGAAGTGCAGAAGTTTATATCTTCAGACACACAGAGACGTTAAATGTTTTCTATGAGTCTACTCCTACAAAAGAGCTTTATTTTTAGGTTTGCCTAAAGTGCAAAATTAATGCCATTCTGGATAGTCTGTCTCCATCCCAGTGACAGAGGAACTCATTAAGCATTTCAGAATTAACTCCTGTCCCAGATTCCTTGGCCCGCCTTAAAAATACTTTGAAAAGAGTAAAGGGATGGACAGGTAGGCAATACTGAAAGAAAGTAAAGAATGGAGTAGGAAATAATAGAATCACAGAATCAGTAAGGTTGGAAAAAACCTTTAGGATCATCAAGTCCAACAATCAACCCAACACTACCATGTCTCTTAAACCATGTCCTAAAGTGCCACGTCTACATGTTTTCTGAACACCTCCAGGGATGGTGACTCCACCACCTCTCTGGGCAGCCTCTTCCAATGCCTGACCACTCTTGCAGTAAAGAAGTTTCTCCAAATATTTAATCTAAACCTCCCCTGATGCAGCCTGAAGCTGTTTCTTCTTGTTCTATCGCTAGTTACTTTAGAGACCAACACCCACCTCACTACAACCTCCTTTCAGGTAGTTGTAGAGAGCAGTAAGGTCTCCCCTCAGCCTCCTCTTCTCCAGACTAGACAACCCCAACTCCCTCAACCACTCCTCATAAGATCTGCTCTCCAGACCCTTCACCAGCTTCATTGCCCTTCTTTGGACACACTCCAGCACCTCCATGTCCCTCTTGTACTGAGGGGCCCAAAACTGAACACAGTACTCAAGGTGTGACCTCACCAGTGCCGAGTACAGGGGCACGATCACTGCCCTGCTCCTGTTGGCCACACTGTTCCTGATACAAGCCAGGATGCTATTGACCTTCTTGGCCACCCAGGCACACTGCTGGCTCATGTTCAGCCAGCTGTCAGCCAGCACCTCCAGTTCTATTTCTGCCAGGCATCTCTCCAGCCACTCCTCCCCAAGCCTGTAGCGCTGCATGGGGTTGTTGTGACCCAAGTGCAGGACCCGGCACTTGGCCTTGTTGAACCTCATACCGTTGGCCTCAGCCCATCGATCCAGCCTGTCCAGGTCCCTCTGCAGAGCCTTCCTACCCTCCAGCAGATCAACACTCCCGCCCAACTTGGTGTTGTCTAAGCACATAACAGGACAAATATATAATCAAACAGGAGCCACACTAACAATCTCCACTCCTTTTACGGCATGTTTTTTCCAAAAATAAAGATGCAGCCCTCATATAGATGGAGCCCATTTCACTGGTAAATAACATCTGTGGTTATAAAGGAGCCGCAAGGAATGTCTGACAGAGGATGACAGAGAATTTCTGGTTCAAGTCCTGGGCACTTAAGCGTCCCACAATAGGACTAGGAGAAAGCTTTTTGGGATAATGGTTAGTGAAAAGAGACTCTGGGGTCTCCTGCTTTTTGACTACTGTGTTGATCTAATCCAAGGAACTGGGAAAAGATTCATTGTCTGACTTTGAACTGTTTTGCACTGTGTAACATTAAATTCTGCAAAGTACAGTTACAACTAGCTTAGGTCAGATATACTAAAAACATTAATTTCCAAAAATTTCTGCTGTTTACAAGGGAATAGATTTATGTACTTTATTTTCATGTTAGTAGGATGCCATCAACAACAGCTAGCCTCTTTATTGTCTTTTTTTCCTATCTAAAGAGTCACATAAGACCATCGTATTTTTGTCAAGTGTTTGGGATAAAGAGGAAAATAATACCACAAACAAGGAAGAAAAAGGAAAAAAAAAAGAAAAAAAAAAGAAAAGAAAAAGGAAAAAAAAAAGAAAAGAAAAAGGAAAAAAGGTCAGGAACAGAAAACCAATGTATCAGTGAACAGATATGAAAAACAAATCAAAACAAAACTCTAGTCCACAAAAGAAAAATGTATATCAATGGTAGCAAGAGAGTTAGAGCCGGGAGGAGCAAAACTGAAAAATAGGAGAACTGAACTGAAGACAGGATTATACTGTAAAAGAACAGAGGATGAAAGACCAGAAATTCACAACCACATTAGGAAGAGTTAGATCTGCATTACTAAAACCTGTATATTAGGAAAAAAATTGCAGTCTGACCCTAGAGCAGATTCAGGAAATTGAACTTTGTGCTGTCCGCGAGGAACAAGGTGAAGGATCTTGCTAAGGAACACCTAAGGTTGAAATGGATATAACAGCAGGAAAAATGCTACTGAACTGCATCGTCAGTGGGATAACCGGCACTGTAAGATGAAAAGTGTGGGTATACCCAGCTGCAGAAATTGAAGCTCAGAAGACTTCCTAGGTGCACAGCAATAAAGAGATTTTAAAGATTAGAAGCCAGCCTATATTAGAGCTATGAGAACAGTTTAGGGATATTTGATTATTGGGATGCAAGAGTTAAAAACAACAACAACAACAACAACAACAACAACAACAACAACAACAACAAAACAAACAAACAAAAAAAAAAACCAAACAGAAAAACCAAACCCAAACTCTTTTCAGAGTGGCCTTAATCTGTGTTCCTGAAAAATAACTTCCTGGAATGAAGGTTGATATGAAGACCCTGACACTGAGGCATGGCAGGAAGCAAGGGAGGCAGGCATTGATGAAAGTTTTTGGAGATTCTGAGTTGTCCATAAAGGGTGGATTATGCTAACACTCCAGATTATATCAGTTAACAAAATGTGTTAAAATTTAATAGTCCACAGTGCAAAGGGTACTAACAAGAATTTTTGTTATAAGTTTAGGAAGAAGAAATTATATATGGCAGTTATCATAGGATAACTACGATATGCAGTTGAAAATGAATGTGATTCCAAAATATATGATCTGAATAGGATCTAGTAACAATAAGAATTATTAGCAATATTAAGTCCCTGAGACCCTAGAGTCTGAGATGTAGCTAGATTCTGGTGAGGAACAAAGACCCTAAATTTAATTTTGTATGTTGCTAATGTTAGTGAGTATAGGTGTGAATAAGTCAGTCAAGAGTCTTGTATGGCTATGATATCCTACGGTATATCATGGGGTATTCATGTATTCCATTTTTTATTTTTGTTTCATAGTTGGTCTGCAGTTTTGTCTAACTACCTGGATGTTCACTTGCTAAGTATTAGACATCACAATTCCAGTTCTAGCGAAAAATGCATTTTTTTTAATGATAAATGGCAAGTACTGGGAATGTGTGAAGTTCACGACAGAAAAACAGTGAAAAAAATAGTCTGAGTCTGATCTAGTAAAAATACTTTGGGATTATTTCTGTTCCTGTTCTGTAAATACACTTTTTCCATCTGTGTAGTCTGAAAACCTAGTTCATTTAACTGAGTTCAGAGAATTGAATATTTCATTTTTCTGTTTAATTTATACATTAACATGGAATTACATAAACTTGCACATCTGTATAGATATAGTGTATATATAAACTTATATGTACTCATACACAAACATATATATACACACACAGAGATAAATCTAATGCTTTAAGTGTATCATGTTCTGTTCTCTAGCCCTTTTCCTCCCTGGCTGCCAGTTATTGCTCCAGAATGGCATAGGCCTCCTGTAGTTCCTGTGTCCTATCTGACAGCCTCATGTGAATGCTCCAGAGGGACATATTAAATGGCACTAGGTGTGTGTGGTTAGTCACATTAGGTGAACTGTCAATGTCTTCAGTTAAGTAAACTTTTTTTTTACTTTGGTGTCACCTCGGGCCTGACTTTTATTTACCAGAAAACAGCTTTTCTAAACTATATGGATTTTTGTGTTGTTGTTGTTGGTTTTTGTTATTTTATATTTTATTTCCTGGGACAATGTGTTTCTAACTCTCAGGTCATAAGTATTTGGCATATTTAGTTCTATATTTGGGTGTGTACACAACTCCATTTCTATGGACTAATGACAGCTAATGCCAGTGTGAATGTTAAACCCTTTCCTCATGCTTGTGATAGTCTGATAGGCGAGACTGTGGCTGATAATGGCTTATATGACTGTGGCATAAGCAACTAAAAGGGATATAATCAAAGTTGTGTCTCTCAATGAGCCAGGAGCAGATAGCTAAAAGACCTGGAGTACTGTAGTGTCAATGTTTTCACTCCTGATACTTGTTTGTCTAGTTTTTATTTTAACTTGATGTTAGAAACAGACCATTTTTTAAAACCCTTTAACAATGGAGGGTGGATACTTAAATGCTCTGAGTTTTCACTGAAATTGTGAGCTTCTGCACACGTCACCAGGAATCTGGGTATTATGATTAGATAATTCTAACAATTACTACAGCTAATGAAAAAAGCTCTACTGAATTCTTGGAAACCAAGATTGTATGGCCAAAGGACAGGAGACACATGTTTTCATTGCATCTTTTCTCTCATAGATTCAGAGACATCTGCCTGCAACGGATCAACTTATTCATCAAAGCTACCTGTCTACAATTCAGAAGACACCCTACAATATATTCTAGCCATGTGGTTTGAAACTGCACATTTTTAAATAGAAAAAAAGCCCACCTTCTCCTCACTTTCAATAAACGTTTCAAATAATGGGAATTACACGTTTTGGCAAGCCAGATCATTTTCTATAATATAATCAACATTATTTTGCTTCTGTGACTGGTTGTCTAGCCTTGCTATAAGAGAAAACAGGGACCTGTGGGTACAGTGACACTTTGGGAAGTTCAGCACAGGAAGAACAGCCAGCTAGAAGGTCTCTTAGCTCCTGAAGACAACAGCTGTTTAGTTTGATTTCTCTTACTCTCATCCACATGGTCTGCTATATTTGACAGTCTGTCCTGAATTCCCAGGCTTTGGGAAGTAACTGTGAATCGGTTTTTAGGATAAGGGAGTGGCCAGTATCTTCAGTTGGGCTCATCCATTGGAAAGAAAAATTACTCTAGATGAAGAGCTGTACACCATTTACAAGTAATACACTTTTTAAGGCACTCACATTTTAATTTGACATTCATCAGAACTGAGAATTAGTGATGATGATCATAATTAGTATTGCAATTACCGAGGATGTAAAAAAACTTGGCTAAGTGTTTAATAGTCTTTGTGTTAACTACAATAAAAATTGTTGTGTTACATATTTAACCACAAAGTTTTGGAGGTACCTCTGATTTTGAAGGTAGCTCAGTAATCATTAGTTATGAAGTGACTGCTGGGTGAAATATTATTTTCAGAGTAATCACCTTCCAGAAATTATGCTTCTCTTATTATTATTTTTTATAGCACTCTAAAGGTTGTTGGTGCCTTGCAATAACTATGAAAATAAGCTTACTGTGCAGAAGATCTGGCAATTAAGCAGACGAAATGAAGATAAAGGGAGGAGAATACAATGTGGCTGAAAACAATTGAACATATATATGCAACTAAAGATATATATGCACCAACAACTACAGAGTGTTTTATTGAATCATATCAAGATTACTTTCAGTATCTGGCCCAGTGTATGCTGGGTGCCTGTTCCTCTAATCTGTGTTCTTCCTTTCAGGCTCTTAAGATTTTTTGAGAATTCAGTTTTATAGGGCTTCAAAATAAAATAAAATTTAAGTAAAAACAAACCTGGTTTTGTTTTTATTGGAGGAGGGACAGAGAAATTTAATCCTTTTATCACTGACTGGTAAATGAATTGTGTCTTACAAAATGTTAACTTGTCATTCATAGACATACCTTGAGTGTTGCTAGGAAAAAAACTCTAGATATTTTAGAAGGAAAAATTCTGGAAAAAAAATAATCAAACTTTATATGTATACCCTACTGAGTAAGGAAAATGTGTTTTTACCTTTAGAATATTAAGGAAAAAAGCTCTTCAGTGGCAATATTTTAGTTATCAGAGGGCATAGTTAATTATTTTTCTTCAGTAAGTTTATACTATCAAATATAAAAGGGTGTGAATCAAAACACTAGATTTAATGCCCTGAACTGTGGGGTGTACAAAATCCGATTTCTGCAGCTTGATTGCACCTCTATAACTAATGTAACGAAGCTACATGCAGACTTCCTTAGGCTTTGGATTGCATTTTATTTTCCTTTTCCTTTTCCTTTTCCTTCTGATTTTCTGTAGGCCATTTCTCTCTCTTTTGATCTGTGATGTATTTGCTCAGGTGTTTCCCATTTTTATGGCAGTGTCAATTAACTCCCTTAAATTTGCCCCTGTTGCTCTCAAAATGTCTTGATGTTCCCTTTGAAGCCTCCCTCTCTATTATCCACCATTTTCAGCATCAGAGACTGACCTCAGTGAGAGGAAAATTTGCTGCCAGTAAGACCTGCCCTGCTAGTAGATGTGTGTTTAGATGAAAGAAATGAAATTATGAAATGAACTTAGAAAGTAGCACTAGCACAGTCTAAGTACTCTAGACAAGAGTCAGAAATAACTCAGATCCACACTTACTCTCCTAGTGTTCAGGAGTGTTTGGGTGTTGGGTTCAGCCTCCAGTGTAGTAATTAAAGGTAGTGTTATGAACATTTAACATTACTTTCCTTGTATGTGTCTGAAAAAAAAGGTTGAATATTTTAGTCTTAAAGACTTTTAAAAATCCCCTAGTCAATTTGTGTAAAAGAAAATAGTAGCAAAAAAGCAGTCATCTTAGACAAAAGTTTCCTATAAAGGAATGATATTAAATATGACTCGTTTAAGGTTGGCTTGATTATTTTTTTAACCAACACATTGGAGATCAGATTTGGAGAACTGGCAGAAAACTGAGTGCAACTGTGTCTGGTCTGACTTTTTCCTCCTGAAATGACCAATGCTTTACTATCTAGTAAGTTTTACCGATTTCCCTTCTGCCCCCATTTCTCTAAAAAGATGTTTTATTTTCTGAAAGACCCTAAAGATGAACGAGAAACAAATGTTGGATTATAGGTGATTGATTATGGGATATTGCTCATACAAAAAATGACATTTAAATGAGATCTTCACCTCATTTCTGAAAAATTTTTTTCCTTTCCTGTCCAGTTCACATTATGAAGCTGAAACAGATATGTAGATTGCATGGACTAGTATTATACTTCTTAAGACATACAGGGTATGATGTCTTATTAAAACTCTCTATGGCACACAGCTGTACAGTAAAACGTGGCACATATAAAGTGGTACACTTAACATTTTATTACTGGGGGAACATAAGTCATGTTGTTAAAGAGGGAAATTCAGAACAAAGCTCCTCTGTTTTAGTTTTTATTGCTCTCTAATATACTTTTTGCATGATCTTAACTGAATCACTGGTGGTAAAAATTAAGTAGGTCCAGTAGCTTCTCACTTCTAAAAGGTTTGATTCCTATCAATCACCTTCCTGCTCCTTGCTTCCAAGCACAGACTATTGCCACATACCTTGCACCAGCTCTGGCACTTTTCAGAGCCTGCCATCAGCTGATTCAGCCTCTTAGCACTTGATACAAAGTCAGCCTGAGCAACTGACTTGCAGAAGACACAAGTGCAAGCACGTGGGAATGCAGTGGAACTGCAAGGCAAGGAATAACAGCAGAAGAAAGGAGCAAAAACAAAGCAAGACCTTCCTCTTTTGTTAGCTTTTAACAGTTAAGAGTTTGCTATCATTATGTAGCTTCACTCTTAGAGCAGGTTTGTGGAGCTGTTTATCTGCCACTGACTTCGAGGTGGAGTATCTACGGCATGCCAAAGCACTAAAAGGATGACAAACCTATGATTTGTTTCAAGAATGATGAAAAAAAGATTAATGTGGAGATGAAGAGAAAAGGAGCAAGAAGAAGTTAGTCATAAACTTGTTGGGTGAAATATTAGAGTATGATTCTTATTTCCAGAATTGTTTCTGATTCTTCACCCAACAACTAAATTTAGTATACAGCTTGACCAAGGAATACTTGATAAATTCTATGAGGGAAATAAGGGAATTCTGAAAAACATCCCCACCTAAAGGGGATTAAACCCTGCATAAATGCCCTGCTGGCATTTGAGTCATTACTGGATTTTCAAATTCTCATTGTATGCTCCCAGTTCTTCCCCACTCTCATTACAAAATACTTAAAGTACACATGATTCCCTGTATTGATTCTTACTGTTTACATTCATTCTTACAGGTTAAATGTATCTCTTTATTAAAGTCTCTATATCTGTATTTGTCTATATGTAAAACTAGTCTATCTTATTAAATTATTTAAGAACTTTCAACCACTGCTACAAGTGAATTACCTCAGTATACCAGAAAACACCTGTGAAATATATTGTTTATCTTCTTGAAACACAAGGTAGAATTTCAGGGCTTCCTTGCCCATTTGTTTACCAACTAAAATGTTTAAGCATAGCAAATCAGTAGACTGTGTCCGACAGTTTAGTAATTTATTGCAGCTTCCTCTTTTCTTTCTTGTTGTAAGTAAATATATTTGCAGGTTTTTTTTTAGAGAAGAAAGTTTTCGGATTGCTTTGGTGCTTGGTTTTTTCCCTCCTCCTCTTTCCCTTATATTAAATCTCTAGTATGATTTCCCTTTCCCTTCTCTTCCCTCAGTTAGACAAAAATACAAATAGTTTTTGGATTTTGAAAGGACCATGATTTGTCTCTAATTTAAAATATTCTATTAGGTACTGTTGTAAAATTGAGAAGAAGGATGTGGATAATGAACAACTAAAACAAGTAGTTTTACAGATTTAAATATCAATACATCTCTGTTCATAAAACAATACTGCAATTACAAATTGCTTCTTTTGAATCGGCCCAGGACACAGTTGACCTTCTGGTTTGCAAGCACATATTTTAGGCTCATGTCCAAGTTTTCATCCACCAGTGCCTCCAAGTCCTTCTCTGCAGGGCTGCTCTCAATCCCTTCATTTCCCAGCCTTTATTGACATCACGGGTTGTCCTGACCCAGGTGTAGGACCTTGTACTTGGCCTTGTTGAACCTCATGAGGTTCACATGGGCTCACTTCTCCAGCCTGTCCAGGTCCCTCTGGATAGGGTCCCATCCCTCAGGTGTGTCAGCCATACCGCTCAGCTTGGTGTCATCTGCAGACTTGCTGAGGGTGCACTTGATTCCACTGCCTATGTCACTGATGAAGATTAAACAGTACTGGTCCCAATACTGACCCCTGAGGGACACCACTTGTCACTGATCTGGACATTGAGATGTTGACCACTATCCTCTGGATTCAACCATCCAACCAATTCCTCATCCACGCAACTGTCCACCCATCAAATCCATATCTCTCCAATTTAGAGAGAATCAGGACAACATAAGCATTGAAGGAAATGCTACTTTTTCCCAATTACAGATCGTTGTTATAGGGTGCTTCATTAGTTAATATCTGTTAAAGCTTGTTGACTCAGCCTATTTTGAGAGGTTATTTAAAAGCTGATACAGAATTGATTTTGTAATTTACTTTTTAAAATATAATGTGAAATTTAAGAGTTTGACCATAAATTAAAAAAGACGATATTCAAAGTCTTAATTTCAATAAAAATATCTATAAACAGGTAAATCATATTACATTGTGTCCGAACACAGTCAAAATGTTAGAAGCACACCCTTTAAGGAGTAGTTAGAATAGGGTACAGCTAGATAAATTACAGTGAAATAGGCTGGTTTGGATTGGGGTTGAGTACCTTGATAAGTATAATGTATTATATCTACTCCCTTTCAAGAAATATACATAACTTGGTAGACCTGATATAGAATTCCAGCTAAAGAAATGTTGCTTTGTTCTTCATAGGATAAATATGTCAAGAAGAAAAATGGAAAATAGCCTCTGTACTAAAATAAATACTTTGGAGGACAGACTGCTGAGACTTTTTAAGTCAAGATACTGAAAAAATGATCTTATTGGAAACCATCTCTCAATTTTACGTTAAAATAAGTAACGCTATTATATAGTAACTTTTTATTGTATTACGCCTTCTCACTTTTTTGAACTTCAGTCTTCAAAGGTAAATGGTATGCATTAAATGAGGATATGCTATTCTACTCTAGTAACAGCAACAGAATTTTAAAGAACATATTTCATTTTGATATATACCTCTAATGTACATCTCTTTCTGACAAGGATAAGGTCACCTGTCATAAAATTGTATTTGCTGTCCAAAAAATGATATGTAACTATTGAAAATTGTGAAACAGTTTAAAACTTAAGATAAGTGATATAGCTGTTGACCTTTTCTCCAGTAGAGGTAATACAGATACCATCACCAATGTTTGTTATTTTCTCAAAATATATGCAACATTTCTATTGGCAAAACAAAGATAGAGACTTTTGGCAAGTTTATTATACTTTTTTTTTTTTTAATCGGAATTTATGTATAGTGTACATTTGGAATATTCATATCCCATCATGATATTACTTCTCTCTTGGCTTTCATAGGTCAATTGGAAAAAAAAGATGTTTACTACTTCAGAAAGAGTGCCCAAGACCTCAGCTCAATATTGAAAATCCAGGATAACTCCACATATGCAGAGAGTTTTTTTAATTGTTTTATTGAGTGTAACAGAGCAGACAAGCCATAGAACACATTGAGTAAGTAAATTGGAAGATGTAAATAACACTTCATTTTTTTTTCATAAAAGAAGAAGAGACACCCGAAAGCATTAAAAGACAAGTTTCAATTTGATAAAAGGAAATAATTGTTTAGCCTTTGAGATTTTCTACCTTAAGTTATCTTTGAGCTTATTATGACTTAGAAAAATAGTGGAAACATGCAGAAAATGAAATAATCCATAATATACATTAGACTTAAAATTCTAGAAGGAATATAAACTCCTATTTCAGGGTCTGAGGTAACTCCATTTGGGGGCTGTAAGAAATTTTCTGTAAATATCATGTTGCCTATATTTGTTACCTGTGGGGTTCCTTTTACTATAAATATACACTAGGAAATGAATGTCAGATTAAAAGGACCTCTGTTTTAATCCTCCATATGACAGAGGAGCATAATCCCTGTGACTCTTTGTTCTGTGTGTCTGAAACAAGGAAATTTTACCATTGGTTTTATTGGAAGAGGGACAAAATTTCAAATAAGCTTATAGAAATGTTAAAACTACCTTCTAGAGGCAGTGACATCCTATATTTAGCTATCACCTAGGTATTATCACCTTGTTCTATGTTTCAATGCTGACTAACCAAATTTGATACATTAGGACTCAACATTCTACCTTGTATTTTACATCACCACACCACTCAATCAATACAAAAAACAATGTTAGTTCTAAAAAGAAAGTAAAAAACATCCAAGCTTCAATCAATGGTATAATAAAATTATTCTTATGAAAAATTGTTTTCCTCCTTAAATAAATTGACTGTGCAAAAAAGCACTCCAACAGTGCATACACACCCAGCTTGATCATCTCACTAACTTGCAGATGCAGGTAAAAGTTAGATAAGGTAATGTTGTCCATCTTTACTGAATGTCTCCTATTAATTCATCTGGGAGAGGGAGGATTTTTGAAGGAACAAGTGGAGCAGTCCACCTATGTAAGGTATTCTTCTCTCCAGGGACTATGCAGAGAATGACTAGGAAAATATAGACACCTACAATTCTAAGGATAAAGATTTAAGGACGAGAGTTTTTTTAAAAGAAGGTAATGGCAATGGCTATCACATTTTGCAAGATGTGATCAGATTATTGTGCAGAAAATAAGATACAAATTCTAGCAAGATCTCAACCTTTGGGAGCTTTGGTCTCCTTTCAGGAGCATACCATCTCACCAGATCCCACTACTACTACTGTTCAAAGTGAAGGAATCAAAGTGTCACCCTGCAATACAAAACAATGAAGACAAATGTCTAGACTGGGTTCAACAGGCTTACTTTGTCTGGTGTTATCTTGTTGCTTAGAGCTTTGTTTCTTCTTGCTTACTTTAACAGCAGTTACCTAACTACCAGGAGGCTATTACCTTAGCTCTTTTAGTTTTGATTAGTTTTGCAGAATTCTGGACTGGAACATCAGTTAAAATTTTTGATATAGATAGGAATAACAATCAGTCATGCAGTGTAGAGTGAACCTGCTATTACCCCAAAATAACGATGCTGCATAAAGTATGAGTAAGGCCCTAAGGGCCTTGAAAGATGGTTCTGGAGTCTTCAGTAACAATTGATGAGTGACTCAACAGTGTTCAGCTGCTATTGCCAATGGGAACTTTGGAGCTGGGGAAAACTTATTTTAGGAGTAACAGAAAAGACAAAGAAGAATAATCTAACATACTGAGGAGAAAAAATTTGTCTATATCAACAGCAGGGGCCTCGCAGCAAGGAGAAGGAAAAACTACCTAATTTTAACATCTTACTCCTTCTGATGAAGGACACTGCCCTGATTCCCCAGCCCTGACTGAAACTGTTGAGTTGAAGACCCAGAGGAGCAGCGGAACAGGAGGTCTAACAGAGAGGCAGATACCAAAAGACTTTTTCCTGTATAGCAACTTTTAACTGTAATGTTGTTAATGAGATTTGTTTTACAATGATGAGGTAATGTAGACTGTGAGTCCGCTACTATCACTGTAACTGGACTAATAATAAGAGTTTAATTATACTAATGATAAATTTTTGGCTGCACACATAAGAGGTGTGCCCTTTTTTGCTTGTAAAATGATTATGAATATAACAACAGGATTAAAAAAGGGCACAGGTCTGATGGAGTATTGCTTGTATATTTAGCATTAGGACTATGTTTGGATAAAGAGCAAAAACAATATTGGGAAGAGGGACCACAGCCCTACATCTTCTACATACTGCATTAATGCATTAAATAAAACATAGTATGGAATTAGTCATTGTCCTGGAGGGTAAAATTTTTTTTTAACTTTCCTAGAGACCTGCTAGTCTGGATAATAAAGGACTCTTGAGATGGTAAGAAGATGAATGTCGTTCAGATAACAGTGTTTACCTGTCTAAATTTATATAGATGCTTAAAATTAGGTTCCTAGAAAAGCTTTGAGGGTATCTAGAGAAGTGAAGGATACTTGATTCATACCTGTTTTTCTGGCTTTGACACATGGGTAGACTTTGTGCTGACAATGTTGATGTTATTAAACAACCTCTGTAGAGCATACAAGCCTGTATAAATGGGAGTGACAGACACTGGCAGTAGTTTGGATAGCGGAAACTTGAAGAGCTTAGGAACACAGACCTGAAAGCTGTCTGGCATCCCAAACACTTTAAAAGGTATAACTTTGAAGAGACATCCTTTAATCCTGATAGATTTCTTCGGAAATATGCATGACTTCATGCTTTCAAATGCCTTTATATGGGCATATTTTAGTTACTCTGGTGTTCCTATGTTCTTCTGGTTTCTATCAGCTTATCAACAGCCATTGTCAGTGTGGAAAGAAAAATCCAACCAACTGAATGAACAAGCAATGCAAGTAGTTTTAAGATTGATCTGTTAAAATTCTGGATATTCCTATACAGCATAGTTGCCCTCACTGAGGATGCACACATTGCCTTCCTATGTAACTTGTGACTTTAAATCTATTTGCCTCCAATGAGCAGTCCTCAGATCTGATTGCTTCTAACTCTGATATCTCCCCAGTAGCTATGCTGAGAAGTGGTCATACCTTGGATATCTTTACTATCCTTCATGCTTTAGAAAGGCTGGAGAGAAAAAGCAGCAAGTGTGAGGTGGGGGGGGTGTTGGTATTTATCTTGTTGAACTCTGTGCAACTACAAATACATTTTCAGTCTCCACTGTAACTCATCTATAATTAGGCTAGAAGTATGGAACAAAAAGAAGAGGAGCTAAACAGCAGCAGCAATGAGAAAAGTAATTGGAAACATCTGATTAACATCAAAAAGAATGTCAGGTAATAACTGAAGGAAAATAACTCAAATAAAGGCCAGTAAAAGTGCCAGTAGTTCTAGGCATTTGTAGGTATCCAATATATTTTTACATAAAAGTTTACTGTTGTATTAAACTCCAGCAGTGAATGAATTTAGCTACTTTATGTCACAGTAGCAGCATTTATCTGAAAACCAATGAATGTACTCTAGAATAGAACTTTGCCTGGCTGAGGTTTTTCTTTTATTTTTATTGGTTACGTTACAAACTTGTGTTCGACTTTTATGTCCACAAGGTTTCCATTGTGTCTTCTTTTTCCCCAAAACCCCATGCTTATCTGTCAAAAGAAAAGACTGAATTAGAAACTAAAGAACTGCTATACTTAATTTGAAGTATCATTGATATGCATTTTTAATGTGTTATTGGACATCAGCAATAGTTAATTCTGTATTTTAGTTATTGGTCTGTTATGTTGAATATTCTCTGTTAGTTTAGAACATAACAGGAGTGGCAAAAGGAGAGCTTTGATTGATAGAGCTTTGAAGATAAACATGTTTACGGATCATCCCATCAGTAAAGTCTAGAGATCTAAATGAAATATAAACCACACACAGATCTTCACTAATGAACATTACCAAATCCAGATGTCTTTATCTTTTTATGGAAACAGACCCTTTGCTGCCAGCTGCCCCGGCACGTCAGCCAAAACTGTTCCAGTGATGGTTATTACTTCTCTTATAACATTCACTGGGTTAATAAAAAAAAATGGTTGCAATGAAAAACTTTGTTTCCTAATTCCATCTGGTTTAAATGTATGTTTTCAGTTACACATAGAATCAAAAAGCTGCCAAAACTCCAGCTATGACCCCTATTATAATATCTACAAAATTAACAATGTTGGCTTATTATTTGAGCAAACAATATAGTTGAGCTTTTTCCTTTATTAATTCAGAAGCTGCCAGAACGTGCACCATGATGATGGATTTTCTGATTCTAGTCTCCAGTAAGAATCTTTCCACTGATTATGATGGCAGCAGATCTCACCCCTACTAGCTAAAAATACTGTTTTATAAATTACGAACAATATAGATGCTAAGAAGATGAGAATTACAAATGTGCCAGAATGATTTCTTAAAAGAATCACTGCTGTAGCACAATAGTAACCATACTTTTAAGATTTTTAAAAGGAAAGGTGGAGATAGGGGTTAATGTCTTAACTACATTAAACAACATTAGGACAGGACCCAAAGCTCTTAATAAAAATTAGGGATAAATGAATGATACTGTTGGTTTATCATGATGAACTAGTGAACCTGCAGTTTGCCTCAATAGTGTAGAAAGATACAAAATAATGAAGTCAATCATAGCATGAAAATTATTCTGAAATATTGGCAGTTGACTTTAATGAATATAAATGATGGCTGCTAAATGTTGTTTTGTGTTGAAGCTAAAATGTATATTTCATAATGAAGAGATTGACATGCAATGGTGATTTAAGCTGCCAGTTCTAAAGATTGTACTGAAAAGTAGAATAAACATTCAGCTCATTTCTGCTGACAAAGCTGAAACCCTTTTTTTGTAGGATCAAGGTCTGAGATATTTCATAGCTGCTAACACTAACCTTGAAGTATCTAATATTATATCACACACATGTAAATCTGTCTCATGTCTAGTTAGTTTAGCTTAGCTGAGTTTGCAAGATATTGTTCTGACTACCTGAAAGTGACTTAAACCTCTATGCACTTAAAAAGCTGCATCTGAACAGAAAATAACTCAGTATAAATGTCTCCAATTTGGAAGTCTTTAGTTATTTTTAATTAGTGCACTGTTTGTTCAAGGCTTTTCTTCTCCCCTTCTGTGTGTCTCCTAGCAGTAGCATATCTAATTAAATTATCCTTTCTTTGTCTGTGTTTCAAAGCATTCCTTAGTATGTCAATAGGAGGGGGTGGATTTCCTGTTCACCACAAGAAAAATCCTGAATCTGTTTTAATATTTTCTGGAAGCTCCACATCATTCCATATGCCATAGTTTTAAGACGAGTAAATTAATTATCTCTGCTGTCTTATCTAAGTACATATCAAGAAAAATATTTTGGATTATTGACTGCTGCTTTAATAGACACTACAGTGTGGCAGTGCTTGAGACCACAAAAAGACCTACTGTATTTCATTGCTGGAATAATGTTTCTACCATCTTTCTGTCTATTGCCTCCACTCAGAGCTTTGTGTGATATCTAGGATCCATATAAAATGGAGAGATGCTCGCTTCCATGTGTACTTTGCTAAGAACAAATGGTCTTTAAAATACACAAACAATTGGACTGGCTGAAAATTTCCACAACACTTCAATTTCAGTGGAAAATTTGAGTATTGCACAATAAGGCTCTTTTAAAATTAAAACTACCTAATTTCCACAGAACTTGTAAAAAATTCATTAAAAAAACGCTGAAACTCAAAACCACAGAACACTGCTGTCTCTAAATTTAGATTTTAATAAAACAATAATGTTCTTGTTAAGAAAAAAAATTCAGAGCAAGGCAAAAATAAAAATCTTACTAGCTGTAATAAATAATGTGTGTATATATATATAAATTCCTATATTAACATTTCAAAACCATAAAACTCTTGTGCAAATCTTTCATTAAACAGAATTTACATAAGGAAAGATTGTATATGCATATTACTAACTACTGATTTTATACTTTCCAACCATACACGTGAAGTCCACATATGAAACAATATGAACATTTGCTACCAGGAAGATTTCCAGTTTCTAGACCTGATATTTTCAGGTCACAGGCAGTATAATTATTTAGATAACTGTTGTTATATGTTGTGAGTGGCCTGCTGAAGAAAGGGTAAAGTTAAGAATGACTGGATGGCAGAAGTTTTCTGATTAAATCTATAACTGTCAGTTTTCTGACAAAAATATCTAGACACCAAATATTACTGGAGTTAAACCCAAACCTAAACATAAACCTATTTGAGTTTTTTGTTGGTTTAGCATTATTATCACCTTTTCTATTTTTCATTTTATTTTGAGGGAATGAAGTTGTATGAAGTCTCTCGTTACAAATAATTATCACTACGGCTGTTATTCTTCACTGTAAGCACCTTACATTTCAGAATTTAAAAAAAAAAAATATTATTTTTATTTCCTTTTTCTTTAACTTTGAATTATAGGTGAACTGTCAATGCTGCAGCAGAAACTAGAAACATTTTGAAGAACTGACATTTGTGTTTAATAGGAATATATAATTAGAACATCATCTGACCACAGAGCTTGTTTCCTGTAGAACATACACTTAGCAGCACTTGGATCGGATGACATTTTTCAAGAGGTATTTTTTGTGTGTCTGATTTTTGACTGCAGAATTAGCTAGACTATCAAGATGACTGCTGTGCAGTAGAGTAAAAAGATTTGCTAGTCAGGGTATATTGTGTAACAACACTGTTTCCCAAAGTTTCCTATGAGTTTACTTCAGAGTAGAAATTAACGTGTAGAAAGTAGTCTTACATTTCCATTAACACAATTTGTCTCCCACACTTATCCTGGAGAAGTATATAAACCATCTAAATGTGTCAGTTTAAATACTTTAAATAGCTTTCACTGAATTGTCCTGACCTGCTGTTTTCATTATATTTGCCAGTGGCTTAGTATGTGGTAGTATATAACAGATTGCTGAATTCAGATGATCCTCTTCCTTATTGAAATGTTTACACTATTTTCTTTACAAAAAGACACATGCTACTCTAAATCATGAAGATTCTACATGTTTACCATTTTCTAACCACAAATCTCGGAGATATTGCTCTGCTTTTGCTTTCATTATTGCAGAAATAAGATGTACAGCATCTATTTTTTTTTACTTGACTACTGGTGTAGTCAAGGAGATGTGACTGGAGAAACACTGAGCATAAAGAAGTTCACCATAGCCATGGTTTTCAAATTTGTCCTCTTTCTTGAATTCTAGATTTTTCACATCAGCATCAGTATCTAGCCTTAAATAGACACTGAGATAATTTATTGGGCAAAGATAAAAAGTCCTTAAGGATTTGCAAGAAACATTGCAACAGTTTAAGTATCAACATAGAATTTTTACAGATATTATAGCTGAATTTTTTGTGTGAGAGTGAAAGCATTGGATCAGAGGAGGGGAAAACTAATTAAGGGTAATTTTGATTTACTGGCATTTGATCAATCAGTGGAAATGAACAGCAGTATAGTGAATTTGCAGTTGTCTCTAATAATGTATTACATTACTTCTTGACTAGGTGATGTTTGGTGTATGTATACAGTCAATTAAGTTAGTGGCAGAAGTGTCAAGAAATAGAGCCATGGAGGAAAGTACAGATGCTGACCTATGGTTGCCAACAAGCACTTGATTGATTTAGCCTTCTGCATCGCTCCTGCTACACAGCTTTCTCCAGCTGTCTGGCCTGTGATATAGGAATGCTTAAAGACTAAGGTTTAAAGGCAAACAGCCTGAAGGAAGCAATTTTTATTTTTCAATTTTTTGAGAGTGAGAAGACAATGTAGGTTCTTATACAGGGCTGCAGGGAGGTGTCTTCATTCCATCCAGTTCCTAAGTGTGAAGTTTTTTCATGATGGCCAACACTGATCTGAGTTCATAGCTTTATAAAATATTGTGGAGAAGGAGATGTGGAGAGTCAAACTCTAGGACTCTTCCTCTGGTTAAAGAGCACCTTAAACTGAATTTCCTTATAAGGTTCTCTAATCAGTGGGTTATTATATAAAATAATGTCACAGGTGCAATGCTTTTTCTTCTCTGTAAAGTGAAAAATGCTGCAAAGTTTTGCAAGTATCATGTTTGCTTCTCTGTGAAGCATGCTTATAGTAAATTGGGTGCTAGACCAAATCCTTTAGAGATGTCAGATAAAGAGATGTTTATGGTATGATGAAGTTCAATGAACTTTCTCAAGACTAGAGTTTGGCATATTCTGGGAAATTTTCTAGAGTTTGTTTGAAATGGCATTTAAGTGCCTCCAATGTTAGGTAGTAGCTGAACTGACTCATTCTTTGAGTCCCATTATGTAGTTTAACTATATTTATATTTTTATACGTACACAAAAGAAGGAAAAGGATTCATGTAATTGTAAATATTCTTATCTGTTATACCCTATATAGTTCTGATTGTTCATGTCGCTGGAGAGAAATCTGATTGAAAATAGACTTAAACAGATAAAGTAATTAGAGATTCTTTTCCTCTTTTTGAGTGGAGACTCAAGGCAGCTGCTTATTTAGAAAAAGCACCCAACAAACACAAAAAAAAGGAGGCGGAACATTTAGTGGGTAAGCAGCAGCAATGGAGCAGGAGATTTTATGTGAAACGGTAAGATTTAAGGCATGTATAAGGTAGAAATACAAAAAATTTCCTTTACATACTGCCCACAGACCTTAATTCTGGAAAAAACCTCCAACTGGAGTAGTGGGCAAAACTAGTGAGCAGAAACAACCTGCTCTTCTACACCTACAGCTTCATATTTTCATGGAAGGTGTATTTTCATACGATTTAAACCTTTTCTATAGTGTGAAGGCACAGTGACAGAGGGCTGTATGTGAGGGCACAGGAAAACTTTTCCAGTCCTATGAGACTATGAAATATATATACTACATGTAATATAAGTAGTACAAGATGAAGAGCAGTGTATATGAAAGTTAAGATTATTGCATCATTTATGCATTTTCAAAACTTTATTTATAGCCACAAAGAGTTTATCTATGCTTTCATTCAAATATGATCATTCTTAGATTCACATTTATTCCTGTAATAATTTCTTTTAAGTTACTTGCAGTGAAATAATGGCTAATTAGGTACCTGGGATTTAAAAGGAATTTCTTATGATACAGTAGCTAAGTTTTATCTAATATGATATAGATACTTAGTCTGATAAGTGTTTTGAACTTCAGTCTCAAGGGTAGAGAATTATGTTTTATCTAACTTCTCAAGGATCCAGCTGGAAAACTGCAACGAACTGCAAGTCCATGTGAATCCTTGACAGGTACAAGAAGGCCTGATCCATTAAATTATCTTTTAATTTTTTCAGAACCATGTTGTTTCTCCTTTACATTAAATATAAAATTCTGTGACTATCACACAGGAATTTGTTTCACTTTGAGTTGTTTCTTTTTCACCATACTCTGAAGCCTATGTTAAACATGTACAGCATCATTTACACAGAACATATCTTTTTCTCCAATTCTCCCTAGTTACTGGAAAGTGATTTGATAATTGTCACTTAATATTAGTTACAATTTTATACAAGCTGTACAAAAGATGTTTCATTGATATCCAAGTTTTTGTGTTTCATCAGACTGTAGTATAGTTTATTATTCCTGGATTGAAGCCTATATGATCCTTAAGATTTTTATGCTGCTTTTTGCAATTCCGTGAGAACATATTATCTAATATTAGTCTCATTTCATATAATCCTTATTACAAGACATTCTTTCATTGTGAAGATTATTTAATCCAATCATAACAGAAGTGTGGCTTGCATTTAAGGGACAAAATGAAAGATTTCAATGAAAAAACTGGGTCTAACAGGGTAAGCATAGAAGTAATTTTCTTGACAGTCAAACACTGCTCAGCTAGACAATTCTATCCTCCCTTCTCACAGAAAAACATCACAGTCTTATCTTTTGATAATCGAGCTTATTGAGAACAAAACCGTTATCTGGAGGCACAGAAGCGAAGAAGATGTACCTTCAGGTAGAGAGGTTTAATTATACAGGCTTCTGTGGAGGAAAAGAGTGGAATATGTTAGAAATAACTATAATTTGGAGGGATAGCATCCAAAAGGACAGAAGACTAAGTTTTATACCTAAACAGTTTCTGACAGAAAGCTATATTCCAACCACATAAATCAATAGAATAATAGATAGCTCTGGTAGCTAATTATTAGGCCTAGCTGAAACTTTTTTATTAAAATTACTTTGACAGACTCTTGGATTTTCTACTCCTTGAAATACTCTGAGAAACATTTGTTTCCGCCAAATCTCCCTTTCCAGTGTGGACTAAGGATTTTTCTTACAGACCTGAGTCTATTGAATGTCATGCACGCTTTTTTGTTTCTCTTCTAATCAAACTTTTCTAAAGTCAGATTTCAAGCCCTGGTTCCCCCAGTATGTTTTTCTATCATGAGACCTCTCACACTTTAATATATTTAAATTGTGTCTGCTGTTTTGGTCTTTCAGCAGAGCATCAGTGTCCCTACACCCCAAAGTAGACATGTCCGCCTTAAAAGTAAGACAGAGTGCAAAGCCCAGATTCTGAAAAAAAATATGAATTCAGTGTTTGAATTGACATCGCCAGATGGTAAAGGCAGAAACAGAGGCAGTTTGTACCTGAAATCAGAGAACACCTGGAGAGGTTCCAGTCAAAATTCTGTTGGAGCAAGCGGGATTAAGGACAGCATCAGGAGTCTCAGGAATTAAAAGTGACAGGAGAGATTAGGAGAATGGAGACGTTGTTCTAGGAGGTAATAGCTGGCATGTGAAACATCAACAGATCTGTGGTAAGCCTTAAGGAAGAGGAGACAAAGAGAATGTGGGGAAAAAATAACAAATCACGTGTCAGAATAAACTCTAAGGGTTAATGAAATTATAGCAAAATGTTAATTTCCAGCATGCCAAGGCAATGACTGCTGTTCCTGAGACTTTTAGCAGAAGATATTATGGGGAGTTTTCTTTCTGGGGTAAAACTGAAGGTTAAAGTGTGATGATCACTTGGTTAATCAACTGGCTACTCATCTGAGGCACTATCTTGTTAGCTTTACAGTCCCTTGGATACATGGAGAAATATGAACTAGAATAATTACTGACCCTTTGATATGAACAATATGGAGATTTTAAGATGGAAGGGAAAAGAAAGGCACTAGGAACTGTGTTCTGAAGCCTGTTTTACACTCTAAACTATTACTAATCTAAACTGCAAGTCTTCTTTTTCTTATGTGGGGACTCCAGAATACAAGGCGGTGCTGATTGGTCTTTCTGGGAGCCTATGAATCTTTTTGGAATGTGAAAACCAGGATAAGAATACCTATAATTTACTTTCTCGAAAACCTCTTCTGATCACTTCTACTATCCCACCAGGAAAATCGGAGTCAGGGGTCAGAAATCTATAAAATGGCCATGAAAAGGGCCTTGACTTCTCTGTGCAAAGAATCATAGGGCAGATTTGCATGGATGGGTGCAGATTAGGCCAAGATGGTTGGAAGCAGCTGTGTTTCAGAGGCAGTGTACCTGTTTTAGCACAGTTTTGTTCCCAAATTACTATATCCAGATCTCAGTAAGACATAGTTGTTTATTCCAGTAGTCTGAAATACCGACTAAAACACTAAATTACTAACTGTTATTCTAGCTCATATAAAACAGAAAGAGGAAAGAGAAAAAGGAACCTTACCAACAAAGAAATTATAATTACGAAGAGGTGGACAAAGACATGAAGCTCCGTTTGAAACAACAAGGACCAGTCAAGTAATCAACTGAATTAAACTATGAACCAGAGCAACAGTAATCGGAGAATCATAGAATGGTTTGGGTTGGAAGGGACCTCCAGGGATCACCAACTCCAACTTCCCTACCCTGAGGGGATAGAACTATGTAAGACACAGTCCTGAGGCAGTAACAGCAGTTTAGGTGCTGGGTCATGTTATACTACTTATTAAATGGTTACATATATCTGTAAACAAAATCAGTATGTAAGTGAACCAAAACCCCAAAGATGTATAAAGTCAATACGTAAAACGTATTAATATATGCATATAAGTTATTTATGCCACTTTCATAGATGGATCATGTAGGAGGCATTCATAGATTTCAATTTTTGTTTTTAAGTGACCTACAGTTTGAAGGTTACACATTTCTACTTCATTATAATTTTAAAACTGTGAAAGGAACTCACATAATATGATTGAAAATGAGAAGTATTTTTTTAGTAGAGATTAACAATTAGATCTGTATCATGAACATTTCTGTGATATTTCAATGTCATTCAAAAACTGAATCATCTCTGAAGGACACTAATTTAATAATAATGAATTTGTATTGATGTTTCTTTACTTTGAACATTATATTTCCTTTCTACAGATGCAATAATTAGAACACAATTAATTAGCTTAAGTAGATTATTCTGTAAATATAACAGTTCAAGCATCTTGTTGAAGAATGAAGATTTGAAGTTCAATTTCTTTGTGATTTTTTCTTCAACATATTTTGAAATAAGATTGATAGAGTGGAACTTATCTGACTAAATTATGACAACACAGTAGAAGGTGCATCTGTGGTAGTCACCTGATGCTGTTAGAGAGAATGGCACAAAAATTATAAACACTTCTATAAAACACTTAATTCATTCCAAGTAGGTGCCTAGTATGTGTCAGCTGAATTGTGTTACAAACTGTATTTACTATGTGGGGATTCTAAGGTGTCAGATTTAGACAACCAGATTTAGTCTTATGAATCCACTGAACAGATGTGCAAATTATACTAAAATTTGACTGCTAAATCTGGTCACCCTCCCCAGCACTTAAGAAATAATATTTTAGAAGCAAATTTAAAATAAACAAATAAACAAACAGAAGCCTCAAACAAACAAACAAAAAGGAATAAGCTCTTATGCAAGAGAATGTTTTCACCTTTCTTACAGAAACAAGCAAGAGAAAATGCAGAAACAATGCCAGGGATTACCAATTAAGAATTCTAGAAAACCTAGCTTAATGGAGCAAGATTAATGAAATGGTAAGTAGCCAGAAAACCATAATCTAGTTTTACTGCAGCTCCCTACCTACCATATTTACCCCCAGCAAGGATTTCCAAATATCATGTCCCAAAGTTAGTAAATGAAGCAGAATCCATAATAACAATATAACCACAAATAACAAAAGTCTTTATTGTCTTTTCACTGAAGTTATCCCAGTTTAAAAGATCAACAGATAACAAAATGTCACTCACCACAAATTCAAATAAAGCTTTACACTTTAAAATAAGCACAGTCCTTGGGAAATTCCATCTCACATAGCAATAATGTACAAATCAAGTGAATAATCCAAGTCCTTTTACAGAGAAATAAATCTGGGAAACTAGGAGTTGATAGTTACAAAAATGACTCAAGTCTAAAAATATGCAACTGTCCATGAAAGAAATAAGGAGCCTGATGCCAAAACTGAAAACACTCTGAACTTCACGTTCTTTCAAATAGACTCCTGAAGTAAAATTAGCTGTTTAGTCTTATTTTCAAATATGATTTATTAATATAGCTGAAGTCAAGCAAAAATGACAGATATGGTCAAACGCAGGCATATTATAAATTGCCTTCCAGTAAAATCAGCAGTTTTAGCATTTAAGCTTTCATCATTTTAGAATAGAGCAGTATAGATGACCACAGAGTATGGCATATTTGGTAAAATGCACAAAAGATAGTAATTTAGATCAGTGAACTTGGTAAAGAGACACCTGGATTCATTCTGTACTCTGTCATTATCTTTGCATGTGGCCATGGGAAAGCAGTGCCACTCTCCCTCCTCCAGTTTTTATGTGCAAATAGGAACAGTAATACTTTCCTGATACCACATTCTGTTGTATCCTAAGATCCTGCTTCCACAGAAATAAAATAACTAGCTATGCTGACAGAGTTAAAACAGCAAAATCTCTTTCATATGGATGGAGTTTATTACTGAGTTTTTTATGCAGTTATAATCTGCTTTTGTTCAAGAAGGCTAGTGTACTATGCAGATGTAAAATACCTTCTTCCGAAGATAACTACATGCATCCTTCAGGTGTTTATCAGTGATTTTCTATATCCTTTTGTGAAGTGTGACCCCAAGGGTGCTTCAAAGCCCGACAAGATGCCTGCGTTGTGTGCCGGTGAGTCATCATCAGGGCACCTTTCTGCGTTACATGACTTCAAGAGAAAATATTACCTATTGTTTTTCCTTGCAGGATTTCTGGGATTTTTCCATCTAAGCTTTGATATTACCTACCTGAGAGGCAGATGGGATTCGTATGCAGCTTAAATTTAGTATGGCAGTCCCAGATATCAGATCCCTGGAGACTGCAGTTCATCACACCTCCCCTCAGCACCCTACTAATTCAGTCTATTGATGGACAATGTGACCGTTTTTGTACAAAAATGCCCCATATCTTCCAAATAAAATCAGTGCATATATTACACACATATTTAAATGTCTTGCCTTTAGACTGTCAGGATTTAAGAGTTTTAGAGCTATAGAGATGTATGACTCCTAGCAGTTCTCATAAATGCAATCTGAATTTTCTCATTAACTCTCTCCTCTGTAGCTGTACGCTTCTACGGGAGAACTTATCTTGGGCCGCGTATCTCCGGGACACAGGGCTCTACCCACCCTGGGGACAGTGATGCACGGACATCAATACGATGGATACAAAATGTCCGTTTATTTAGCTGCGTCACACGCTTATATAGCTCTTGCGCTTCCTGTTCCTGCCACTCCTATGGGGAGGAGTCTATCTTTCCGTCACAGCCCGTGATCTTCCGGTCGCCGATCCCTGCCTATTCCCCTACACTCCTCCACTTCTGTTTTTACTTCTTTTTTTTCAAGAGCCATTGTTATGTCTTAGGTGTAAGTTACAGAATAATTTTTTTTCTTATAGGAATTAGTATGTGTACTATAAAAGAAGGTAATTAATATTAGAAATTACTTATCTTGATCAAAGTGGATGCAGGAATGATAATATACAGGATAGGCTTAGAGTATATTTACAGAAATTAAGCATAATTCCCTAATCAAATCTTTAAGCTAAATGTAAATTCTAGAATGAGCAATACCTTTATATCCATAGTAGAATGTTACATTTGATATTAAGATAATAAAAAAGAGAACTGAGAACAATTAAATTTGTAAATTATACTAAGACTTTCTCTAATAATAATTTTTCTAATAACCATTCTTAGATTTTTCTATAACATTGGCCAGTCAGCCAGACATTATTTAATTTCTGAGTTACTTTTTCTCCATTGTCTCTGCTAGTGTGTGTATACATGTAAGAGCAGGAATACAAGAAGGGAGACACTGACACACCCAATAAACAACACACTATCATTGTTATCTAATGAGTAAATTTATAGCCTTTGTGGGAATCTGCTAAAGTTTTTTCCTGGTTGGTTGGGTGTCGGGTTTTTTTGTTGGTTGTTTTTTTTTTTAAATTATTATTATTCGTTTTTTCTTTTTCCTTTTCATACACATCCTTCAAATATCATTTATTTGTTTTTAAATACTTTTTGGATTTTTTCCAATACATTGTTAATAATTCTTACCTAGGGTTCAGGCTGAATTTGCATCGTCAGTATTTCCTGCCAGCATCCTTTCAGTAAGTCATATCTAGTTTGACATAATACACCACACCATTTCTGGGGGTTTCTCTGGGTGTACTTACGATAACATTTTAGTTTGGAATAGGAATGAGCATTTGATTTACAGCCAAAATAAAGCTACTCTGAAGCAAATACCACTGAAATGCTTGTGAGTTTAGCCATGAGGTCTTCAGCACCAAGTCTTACTCTACAAAGCCATTGCCTTGCCATTTTTTTTTTCTTTTCTGTTGACTGCAGTCAGGTTTTGGCTAGTCAGGTTTTGGCTAGGTCCCGAATTCCCAAATGTCTTCCCTGCAGGAAGCCCCTGCTGTTTTACCCAGCTTCGTCAGCTCAAAAGCAAAGGTCACCTCTACAGAAATGTTTGTCTTCTCTTTGGGCTCTGTACTTCATCAGTCCTGTTTCCTTTTTCTTTGTTTCTTTTCCCTACAAATGCCTAAAAGCCTTTTCTTCCTTATGTTCCACCAGTCTGGTTATGGCAGCAATGCACATCCTTCTCAATGCTCAGCTCCCTCTTTCCGTCCAGCTGGTGCAGCATGTCCCTTCAAGAACGGGCAGCTTAGTGCTCTGCAGTGAGGCCTCTGCTTGCACTTAAAGGGAAAGAGTTGCAAAAGAAAAGCAAATTGCAATAAAAAACAGAATATAAATTGCGCTCAGAAAAAAAGTTATTTTAAAAAGGTAAGAAGAATTAACAGGCAGCTGAAGTTACTGAATTTATTTATGTCTCCTTTTGCTATAATTTCCTGTCTTATATATTAGCATATTATGGGAAAAAATATTTTCCTGAGTGATTATGCCATTACATTCAACTTTTTCTTCTTATATTAATTTTCCCACACTGGATGATACACACAGTAATAACATGACTGTAGTATATGTATTCTTGTTAGGAAGTGTAGTATTTTTATACTTGTATATCTAAACATTCAAATACTTTCACCAGGTCATTCTGTGCTTTGCCTTTGCAGAAATGTTGTGTTCAACAGATGTTATATGTTCCAAGCTTATTTATTTATTTTTTGTTGCAAATTTTCTATGAAGCGTGAAAAGGTAAATTTAGGTATTGAGAGCTCTTTCCCAAGAATGAGGTAACTACTGGTATTTGTAACCATAAAATATCTCCAATCCTAACCTGTGCTTTTAAAAGACTTATACAGAATATCCCAAATACGACCTGCTTCCCACCAGAGTTTTCACTCAAACAACATAGACAGGATACAGAATACATTAGACAAATTCGGATTTTCTCAAACCTAAAAAATGCTAAATGAATGGTCTTTTCAGATAATGTAACAGGTAATATGACGAAATTTAGAGAAAACCCTCTGGTAATCAGAAATGTGCATAATTTTATCACAATTTCAATTTTAAATTAAATGTTTAATCAAATAATGAGAATTAAAGATTGAATTATTTTTTTCAAAAAAATCTGAAGTGTAATGTGAATAATGTACAGGCATTTTCACTTTACCTTACTGGTAAGACAAAGTTTCTGCCTTTTTGTTACCAAACAAGTCCTGTGGAAGTGTCTTTTATTTTTCCACACTTTCTGAGCAGGTACTTATCACTTGGCTAGACTCATTAATAAATGATTATATTTTGATATAAATCACTGTCAAAGTTCAGCAGTTCTACGTATCTGTCTTTACCATGACAGAAACCCTGTTTTGTCATTGCACTGTTGACTTCAGCTAAAGTTCAAGTCCACAGCCTGTGCAAATGACATGTATAGGTAGGGACTCTTTTGGTACATATTAGCTGGTTGCTCCAGTGAGAAATGTCAAAACAGGACTTGTGAATACTTCCATGGAATGGACTTGAAAATACATGACTCCAAGCCTGAAGAATTAATTTAACTTTAGCTTCAGTGAAGTCCTTTCTTAGGCCAAACTGCCATGAAGTCAGTGAAATTCATTTTATGTCAGCAGTGAATTGATCTCTGTGTATTTTGCCAGAGAAAGCTGGTATTGCCATGCTTGTTTATGTTAGTTTACTATTCTGTTTTGTACCAAAGTAAGCTATACTGTTGCATTTAGATCTTACAGATTTGTGAGAGAATGTTTTAAAAACCTTTAACAGGAAACAACTTAATTAAAGAATTCATATTGCAAACTAAGTGCAAGGATGCCTAGGCTAAAAGATGGAATTAATATATATAAACCTGCATTCAACTGATATATTTTTATTATTTATTTGAAATGATTATTTGGATATTTACCAAACAAGAAAAATAATTTTGAAGAATAGAATAGTTTGCTTAATTTAATGGGCAATTATTTTTCATCCCTATACCTGAGCACACATCTCTGATTTTCTCTTCAGAATGTTTAAAAATGCATCTTATCTTTGAAAATGTATTTTATGAAGTGTACCTTTAAATTGTATTCTAAGTTTCTGGAAAAAAAAAAAAAAATTAAAATATTTTCTTTCTAATATCCTGTTTAGTTATTTCAGCACCAAATATAGACAAAACCAGAATGATACAAATGTCACCCATTCCCTTCAAGCAGTGAGAAAAATATGTAATAAACATATGGTGCTTTTATCTAGCTATTATGGTGCTATTGTAAATCATCGCTAAAGCTAGTGAGATATTTTTGTCAAGTGTACCAGTTACAGATTGGATGTGTTCCATTAAAAACATCTTGGGTTCAGTTTGATTTTGTTAAAAACAGAACAGAAATTCATTGGGATCCTTCCTGGGTTCCTCTTGGGGTTGCCCTGTTAAGACCTCAGGAAGCAGAGGATGTGGCCCTGGAGGCTCAGTGAGCCCTGGGTTGCTGTAAAGCCCTCACCTCAGAGTTTCTTCTGTCTTTGCCATTGACACCTCAGCCCCAAGACCACCTGTCTGTGACCATATTTGGACTCACCTCTGGATTCTTCTGAATGCTCCAGTGCCATCCTAACCATGCAGCCACTTCATCCCTGTCCTATCACCATGACTTTTCCATAGCAAGAAATCAGGTGAGCACACTGGATAGCACCTGTGGCATACCAGAAACTTCTGTGACCTGAATATTTGGACTCTTTACTCAGTCACACTTGTGACTCTAGACAGACAAAATGTTTTCAAGGTATTTTATGAAAATCTGGTAAGACTGACAGACACCTGGAACAATTGAATATCATATTTCTATGTAGTACAGTGGAACAAATCTTTTAAGAGCTAGCACGTCCATGATGTACAGGAAAACAGAGTTGCACATTGACATGATTTAACTCCAGCTGGCAACTGAGTACTACACAGCTACTTGCTCACTCCCTGCCAGTGGGATGGGGAGAGAATCAGAAAGGTAAAAGTGAGAAAACTCATGGGTTCAGATAAAGACAGTTCAATAGGAAAAGCAAAAGCCACACATGCAGGCAAAGCAAAACAAGGAACTAATTAACTGCTTCCCATGGGCAGGCAGATGTTCAGCCACCTCCAGGAAAGCAGGGCTCCATCACGCATAAAGGTTAATTGGGAAGACAAACACCCAAACGTACCCCCTTCCTTCTTCTTCCCCCAGCTTTATATATTGAGCATGGCATCATATGGTGTGGGATATTCCTTTGGTCAGTTGGGGTCAGCTGTCCCAGCTGTGCCGCCTTCCAACTCCTTGTGCACCCCAGCCTGCTCACTGGTGGGGTGGGGTAAGAAGAACAAAAGGCCTTGACTCTGTGTAAGCCCTGCTCAGCAATAATGAAAACATCCCTTTGTCACCAACACTGTTTTCAGCACACATCCAAAACATAGCCCCGTACTAGCTACTGTGAAAAAGTTAACTCTATCCCAGCTAGAACCAACATACCCATGCTTGAACCTTGGCCCTGATCATTGCTCAATCTATTAGGTACAATGAACTGCAATAAAAAATAAAAGTGACCACACTTTAGAACACTTGAACATCTCTCCCTTTGATGATCTAGTAAAGGAAGATAATTATGTCAATCTAGTTATAGTAACTGGTAGTGCAATAACTGCAGCAAAGACATGCAGGTGAGAGAATCAGAACAATGAAAAGCCTACTGGCTACAGTACTGCAACCTGAATTAAAGAAAGGTAAGAAAATATTTAAAAACAAGTCTTAACCACAACCAGAAAGTGTTGTAAACATCAAATACCTTACATATTCAGTTATCAGTTATTAACTTCGTCGTTGTATTCTGTCTTGCTAGTGATAGTGTGGCTTTGGAAAGGCCACAGCTTTGAAACGACTTCAGATACTGTTTCATAAGTCTTTTGGACAGATGTACAAGCATTTATACTTAGGTAAATAATAAAAAAGCCTCTGGGTTATCAGTCATCATTCAAAACCACTACAACAATCTAAAATAAGTTTGCATGCTTAAGTACCTTCATTTCCATGAAAAAGAGGCAAATGAAAAAGAAGGCTAGAAGAATAACAAGCCTCATATAGTAATTAGTTTTGCAACTCCATTGCTTGAACAGTTTCCAGCAAACCTGATAAAAATTCTTTGCCTTGTAGTACTGACTACAGTGCTATAAAAACTCCTAAGAACGTGCTTAATTTTGAGGACCAGTGTAGATCATACCAGAAGAGCCTTAGGAGAGCTTTTAGCACAACATAGCTTACATGAATAAGATGATCTTGCTCAGTACATAGGACTGTTTTCTATACCTTATTTAAATCACATGCGCATGGAGAAATAAATTCATAACTTTGCATAATATTGTGGCAAAAAATGTCCTGTAAATGCACCCGCAAGTACAACTCTGATTATGATTAAAGTTTATCTTATTATACTCTAGCTAAGAGGATCATTATATTATATACTGTGCCATGATTAAACTGCTTTTTCTTAAAGTACTTTGAATTTATGTTCAGACAGCTTTTATATTCCTCAGCTCACAATACTACTCCACACATCCCCAGAGCACAGCCCAGGAAAGACTAATCAAAGTACTGGCACTTATTTTACTATAGTGTGCATTGCTCTCAATACTGTAGTAACTCTAAGTCAAATCCACATAAACCCCTCTATATAACATGTTCAGTTTCAGATGTGATCTAGATTAACCTTTAAAATAGAAAGAAAAGGTCTGCTGCAGAACTGTGTAAGGGCTTTGGCTATTTGAGTCATATATTGGGCTCAGTCCTGTCATGTGAAGGCAAGAGAGATTTTGGCTGAGCCATGACTGTAAAACTGCCAATAAGTAGTGACCAGAGAGAAAAAAAATGTAGTTTCAGATTCTGCTTTTCTCTTTTTTTTTTTTTTTTTTTTTTTAATGAGAGGGTTTTTTTGTGCTAAGAACAAAATTATGTCTGTAGCCAGCCTCTTGGCTTCAAACATAATAACATTCTGTTGGGTGTTGCAAATAGCAGGAGTAACCCTGGACTATGTGTGGACTTGTATATATTCAAACGTTTAATATTTTTGACTAGCTGGAACTAATGGAACAGGTTTTCAAAGCAAACCTTCCATCCTAGCAATTTAAATAAATTGCTAACAGCAAAGTTTTTTGATGACATTGGGTAAAACCTTGAAAGGTTCAGTAGTGACTTGAGGCATGTTTAGACCCTGTAATGGAGCACAGGCAGAGAGCTGACCTGAGCTGGTACTTCCACTTGATGCAGAACAAATTGGCATGAAAGGTAATTGTTTGGTCCCAAAAGGAGTATAGTTGCATAAAAACAGCTCCATATCTACACTAATAAACCTTGCCTCACAGATGTTTTCTTAACAGTGCTTTTACAGATGTGGATATTATGCCACATATCACGTAATAGCAGATGCAAAGCATTTTTCTAGTCCTAAAATGAATATAGCAACTCTTGCACATTTAGGTGAAGTCTGAAACACTCTAACAAAAGCAATCATGTTATTTTCTGTCTTGATTATTTCCTTTTTCTCCTTCAGCCACTAGCTGTATTTCCAACAAGGTTTAAGCTTTATGGTAGAAATTCCAATGCTCAGCACATTATGTAGGTGAACCAAGCCTTTGGTATTTAGTTATTTCTGTCCTTTGAACATAAACAGAAGAACTCAGCATTCCAGATTGTCTCTCCTGATACATTCACACTTCTCAGTGGGGAAGCTAGCCTTGTATGTTGATACACGTTTATTGTTGAAATGAAAGGCTTTGCCAACATACTGTGAGAGTAAAATATGCTGTGGGTAGAAATGGAGCCAGCAGAGGTATGTGCTCCCTTCTTTCTCAGGGCCTAATAGAACTTCTGATGATGTTAAATTTGACTGGTCCATTTTTTTTTCCTTTGCTGTATTTAAGGAATATCCCAAAGCACTGAGCCTCAAGGCAATCTCACCATGTTTATCCTGAATGTTAAAACTATTAGGAAAGTGCTGAACTGTTTATTCCTCCTCCTATAGATTTACATGTGACATCCTACAGGGGTCATTTTCCCATTCATCTTGTTCCACAAGGAGAATGAATAAGGTTAATCAGAAGAGTGGGAAAGTTGCCATATCCTAATATTACTCATAAGCTGATCCTATTTTTTTCTCTGTTCTATTTATTAAAGTCATATTGCTCTACTTCTCTTTTTCACCATCTGCCACGCTAGGGTAGATATGTAAATGGAGACATCAAGTCCAGTATTAGTACTCCCGTATGTTATCAAGAATTTTTAGGAGTTTTGATAAATCCAAACCAGCTTTGCAGGTTCAAATAGTAGCACAGAAAAACTTTGCTATTTCTGGGAGATCTGAAGTTTATACCTCTTCTTTCAGGTGAGATCTGGCCAAAGAAATATGTATTTATTATTCACTGAAATCATTATATACATTATACTGAGATGTTTCTATAAATAATCAAATTACAACTGACAGTAGATTTCCATAAGACAAATCCCTAAGTCAAATCACCAGCCAAAGAAATAACAAGCACAGCCTGCTTCCTGAGCTCAGGTTGTTGCAAGAAGAGGCTTATGTTTCTACAACTTCTAGTCCTGTCCATGTAGAATTGTAGAATTGTACAATAGTTTGGGTTAGAAAGGACTTTCAAAGATTGTCTTGTCCAACTCCCCGGCCACGGGCAGGGACACCTTCCACTAGGTCAGGTTGCTCAAAGTCCCATCCAGCCTGACCTTGAACACTTTCAGTGATGAGGCATCCACAGTTTCTCTGGGCAACCTGTTTCGGTGTCCCACCACCCTCATTGTAAAAAAAGTCCTCCTTATGTCCAAACTAAACCTACCCTATTCCCGTTTAAAATCATTGTTCCTTGTCCTGTCACTATACACATCGTAAAAGGTCTCTCTCTGTCTTTTAGAAGCCCCCTTTAAGTACTTAACTGCTACAATGAGGTGTCACCCGAGTCTTTTTTGTGCAGGCTGAATAACCCCAACTCTCTCTGCCTTTTTTCACAGGAGAGATGTTCCAGCTCTCTGATAATTTCCTTGCCACCCCCTCTGGATCTGCTTTAACAAGCTGATGTCTTTCTTGTACTGGGGAACCCAGAGCTGTACTCCAGACAGTCTCACGAGAGTGGAGCAGAGAGGAAGAATCACCTCCCTTGACCTGAAGGCCACACTTCCTTTTATACAGTCCAGGATCTGGTTGGCCTTCTGGGCTGAAAGCGTACTTTGCCAGCTCATGTCCAAATTTTCATCCACCAGTACCCCCAAGTCCTTCTCCACAGGGTTGCTCTCAAACCATTCATCCCCCAGTCTGTATTCATAGTGGGGACTGTTCTTACCCAGGTGCAGGACCTTGCACTTGGCCTTGCTGAACTTCACATGGTTCTCATGGGCCCACTTCTCAAGCCTGTCAAGATTCCTCTGCATGGCACCCCTTCTGCAAGTGATGTATTGAGGTTTGTCAGTGTGGGACAAATACAATTGGAATGTTTGTTTTGTGTTTTCATATGTTTTGTCTCCAGGGCTGGTGCCATTTCTTCAAGCATTAATATTTCCAGAAGTCTTCCAAAACATACGTTACTGGAGAGAGAGCAGTTGCACTTTGAGTCAGAGGAATAAATACAATCAAGGCTTATAGGTTGAGGCAACACTTTGAACTGAAATATGACTCATTTCTGCATTACCATTATGCCAGCTGATGTGAAATTTATTAGTTTCATAATTATCTCTATGAATGTCACAGTTTACATGACAGACATTACCAGCATCAGGTAAGATAAACAATTACTGTGTGAAGAACTGAATTGGGAAGAAGGCTTGCTTTTACCAAGGCAGTGAAATATGTATGAAAAGATTTTTCTCCTCAGCTTATTCAACAAAAAGTGGGTTTTTCATATATTATTTGTTATTTGAATAAAGGATGAAAATAGCTTGACATCTTTTGAGATGGAAGGTCATTTAAAAGTAACAACTTCTTCTTTATTAATGAACTGCATGTGGTGAGCAACATCTCCAAAGATTGCTGTCCATCTTCTGAACAGAATTGTCATCATGCGTACTGGAAGAATGAGGCAACTTCTGTTGTTTAACTACATTGTATTTTGTATCTTTCAAAAGCTTTGTCTACAGCTCACTCACATACAGATGATTTTAAAGGTACGCTTCCCTGTGGATCTGCCACAGATCAGAACAATGCTTTGGGAATAGACAACATGCTATCACAACAGTAGCCTTTAAAAAAGAAGGAAAACCAAAAAGGAACACTTAGCTTGTACATACTGAGAACCTCTTAGGCAGAACTGATAAACCAGCGTACCACTAGTTACTGTCTACTTCTTTCTCTTCATGGATTATCCCACAAAGGATTATGTCATTAAAAGCCAATGATTCCTTTGTCAAACTTTGAGTGGACTATTCAACAATATCTATTTCAAGAGATTAATGATTTTTCTTTGTTTTGAAGGGAAGGTAGCTATCATCCTGATTTAATGAAATCTTCAATCTTTTTGGTTTTTTTTTTTTTTAACTTATGCCTGGTAAAGATGTTTCTTGACTGTATCAGTTCATAAAACAATCTTTTTATACATTTATGTCAAATGAGCATTTTAGCCAGCTTCCCAGGAAGATGTTTGGTGTTTAAAATTAAACTATCTTTTAAACAAATGAAAGACTTACCCAGAGGGTTTCATGCCTTTTAACATTGAAGTTAGCTGGCCCATCTGATTTTTGAAATAATTTGCAGTAAACCTAAATGGATGGATGATGTTCTGAAATCTTTCCAGTCCACATGCTACACTAATAGCATTTGAATCTTTATTTCTGGAACCAAATGTGGCATTTGCAAGTTTCATATAAAATGCTTGTCCACTGTTGCCTTTGGCATTCTTCTGTTTTGGATAAATAACATGAAGTAGTTCAGTGGAAAAGCGTCAACAATGTGCCAGACTTTGAAGTTCTGTGAGAAATTCCTACATTTTTATTTTGCTGGCAGAAACAATGTTTGAAAATGTCATTAACAACTGGACTGCTGCAATGGATGGATTCAGGCCTTTAAGGACAGATGGACTGGGAAGACCAAGATGGGGATTGGCCCTTTACGTAAGAGACAAACAGGAATGCATGAGCTATGCTTTGGAGCCAATCAGAGAGTCTGTGGAGCCTCCATCCTTAGAGATATTCAAGCCATGACTAAATATGGTCCTCGGTAACCTGATTTAGGTGACCCTGTTGAGCAAGGGAGTTAGACTAGGTGTTCTTCAGAGGTCCCTTGCAACCTAAATGGTTCTGTGATTATGTGATTAAATTACTGACTCACCTTCCCCATAGCATATGCACTCAAATACAAACACAGACACATACACGCACATACACACTCCATATATATATATATATATATGTATTTGTTTGTTTCCAGCAGTTTTTACTAGTGTAAATGGGATTATCTCACTGCTGGTTTAGATTAGTTAAACAAGCAAACAGTGACAGTGCTATAAGCAAGCTGGTCGTAATACCTGACATGAAAAGTGTGTTATTTTTTAAATTACAATATTTAATTTTATTATTTAAAAGAAAATACCAGTTAGTTTTAGTCAATCTAGTGACTAATTTTTACAGTAGATTTCTTTCCTGTTTTTTACATATTTGTATATATAAATATTTAATATGTTTTCTTTTACTTGGCAAAGTAATTGTTGTAGAACCAAAGTTTTGAAAGGGAAATTAAGAAGTAGTCCAGCCTGTCTTGACCAAAAAATTAAGGAACTGAGAGTTCTTATAGAAGATGACTGCTTGTGATAGTTCACCTCTGAAATAATATGTTTTCATTGCCTCAGAAAGTACACACGTAGTGAAAATTTTAGTGACTTACATGAAAAATGGATGCCTTTGGGAACAAAGCAAATGTTGAAAAATGTTATATCTGTTTGATTACACGTGCCCCATGAGGAGGATGCTGTCTACAAGCACAGTTGCAACTGATATCAGAGGCAGATCTTTTACTGTGGATACATAACTCCTATACTCAGAATACTGCTGAACTGGTTTGAGTGTACAGCTAATATAGTTTAACACACTAGCTAAATTGCACAGTTCGTGATTTATTAGTTTGTGGAAGAAACAGTTCAGTGAAACTATAAATTTTACAGACTAAAAATACATAAACAATTGAAATTGTCTTGCTTGCCTGGGCTTTTTCTAATATGCACTGTTTTCCTCTCCTTCTTTTAAAATGAGAAGGACATGAACAGCTGTCATAAAGCACAACTACTTTATGACATTCAATTTCTTTCTTTGTTTTTCACAAATCCTTTGTTATTCCAAGTGATAAAAACTATAGTTTTGTCAGTTGTGAATTATTAAGAAGTGTGTTTTTCACCCTGGAAAAGTTTCTTTTTGTCACAATGATTTTATTTCAGTATAGTAACAGAAACTTAAAATTAAGTATGTTCAGAACTCTAGTATTTACAGTATTTCAATAAAAAATTATGCCATATAATTTTTGAACCTGAGTGCGCCAAGGACCCTTCCATGATGAACCCTCCATTGAGCAGAACATAGTCAGTTGCTGATGCGTCCCTCAGAAGTCCTTGCCCCTGTGATCAGTCTGATTTCTCTATTACACCAGAAATACAATTATTTTGTTGTTGAAGATAAAATATCAGAACAGATAAGGTTCAGGCCTTGAATGTTTTGAAGAGCTGAATAAAAGCTTGGCAGACACTATGAAAAAATATGGCAGAAGATTTAAGCCAGCCAGTTGATTTTTGCTGCAATGGATGATTTAATATTGCTGAAAAGCTTCTATTTCCTACATTAACCAATTTCCAAAATGAGTTCTGGTAACAAAGTTTCATATTGTATCCCAATCTGAAGTTGAATAATCTCTAAAATTGTGTTTCTGTTATGTTGTAATGGAAGTCTTTGTGTTGGAACAAGTTAAATGCACCTGGACTAAATTACTAGTTTTACTAGAGGTTAGCATTATTTAGGTGGCTTGGGGTTTGTTTATTTGTTTGTATGTGAACTTTGGCTTTTACATAGAAATATTGTTTTCCTTTCTAAATAAAATAAATAGTAGCAGTCTATCATATTATCCTATTATTACACCAAAATATCCTTTGTATCTTTTTTATCAATGCTTCAGTTTTGTATTTTCAATATGTGCTAGTCACATATTAAAAAAATCAACAGAAGGTATCTCAGCTTCTTACTTGGAGATGTACAGAGGAAGAGAATTTCCTAAGTAATAATTTACAACACGTGACCTCTGCAGAAGAATGAGAGTAAATTATGACTGCATGCACACCTTTCACTTATCATCACACGGTAGATATAATATTGGGTAAACTAGCAATAAAGTCAATACAAATTAACAACTACGTGATAACTGTACATGCCATTCTAGATTCAAAAACCTGTTCTTTCACAAGTCTTGTGTATACAGTATTGGGTTTAGGTTATTATTAGACTGTGTTTGTACTATTATTCATGTCTCAACAACATGGCAAATATAGCTACAACATCTGACTCATTTGGAAGATGGATTATAAGCACCAAATACTAAGTTCTCATTCTTTTGAAATCTAAAAATGAAAGGACTGTCATTTATAATAGTGCCTGTTCTTTTAATGACAACATTCACATACCAGACTAAAAATATTGCAGTAGAACAAGTACATCAGATTTGCTACTAGCTTGCTCGTATATATGACAGAAAAAGAGAATTAGCAGATATTGACAAAGAAAAGATACCAGCAAGCTTAGTATCTAGAATTTATTAAAAGTACCTTTTCTTGTCAGCTAAACAGAAAATGTCCCTCAAATTATAAGTCCACTCCTAGGATTACAGTGTCAGAACTGACTTCAGTAAAATAACAAAAGTTACTATTACTAGATAAACTTCATCATGGCTGCTATATGGCTGTACAGTCAATATGAATATAAACGTTTTATAAGTATAAAAGTGTTTTATAAGATGAAACATTGCAAAATTATGCATTTTGTAGTGTTTATTTATTATCTATTGATAAAGTTATAATAAGATATAACTAAGAATAAGATAAAGATATAATCTATCAACAAAAACAAGGAAAACGACATTTCTGCATACCTGAGCAAGGCACTGCATTTAATTACTTCATGATTACATGGAGGGAAAATAAAAAAATCTATCAATAGTATAGTATCAATTTTCAAAGTAAATCATGGGGATTAACTGTGTGAATTCTAGTACTGTCCAAGCAAGTCACAAATCTGTAACTTTGGAAATATAATGTTTTGTGTCAGAAGAAAAATTCCATGGTAAATACAAAATGATCTAAAGGTTAAAGTAAACACATCTGAAAGTAAAATTTTAACAGAATGATTCCACTGATACATACAACTTTATGAAAGTGACCTGGAACAATTTCCTGGAGTATATGGTATCAAAATGAAAGTTTTGGACAGTTTCACATGGCATTTTCAAATTATTTGCAACTATGAAATGTACTATGCATTCTATTCTTAATTTCTTTAATATATTTTGTTGGTATCCTTTTTTGCAAATTAATAAGAAAAGAAGTTATACTTTGTACAGTTTTAATTTTTGCAAGTAGTGTGTCATCTTTATTACATATAGGTAGTAACTATTTAAATTTTCTGGGCTACAAATGCAATGCATTAATGAGAAGGAAAGAATGCCATTCTGTGTGTCTGCTTATTAGAGGTCAATATAACAGTTTTTTTTTAATCAATGGCTATTAAAATTTTAAATTCAGTTAAAAGATATCAATTAACTGTCCTTTTAACACTAAGTTATTTTCTTAATCTAAGATAGACTAAGAGGCCTTTAGTTATAGCTGGATATGTCCATGAGAAATATAAGCTGCTTAGAAAGCATAAATAATATTTAAATTAGCTTCCTTATTTCTGTCTTTTATACTCCAGGTTAATTTAAAATTAAGTCCAGAAGTCTGGATGTCATGAGGTAAAAACATCTGTCTCATACTTTCAATTGTAGGTAACATTTAAACAATAGGTTAGTTAGACTAGATTTAAGTTTTTGGAAATTATGTTGGGTAATATTCAAAACCACACAAAGCTGATCTTGGGTATGGAAGAAGTAATGAAGTGGTTAAGTAACATTTGTTCTGTGTTAAAGTGATTCATGCACTGCTAGGAGACAGGAACATTAAAATACTTTCAGAAGTGGAAAAAGAGCCATATTGGTTTTGTTCCTGTAGACAATAAAAATTATAAGCTAGCATGGTGTCCCAAAAGAAAACATTCTCAGAGCTAGATTCGTAGACTGAAGGTGTCCATACATATCCCCATATCCAGATGAAATTATTCTCTGATGACACACAACTAAATTCCAAATAACTTAATATTTGCATTCTTAAAGGGAAGAATTCAATGGCTATCTCAATTTAATGATTATCAGCCTTTATTCTGGGACCAGGGTCTTGAGACAGGAATAGGAAACATACATGGAAAAGCATCTAAGGTTATGGAGTCAAGTGACTGACATTTCTGGGGGCAGGATTTGGCTTAAATATCACTGAGGCAATCCTGTTTTCTTTTGGCAGACTTCCATGATTGTGACGAGACACAGTGAAAAGGCAGCTGAAGCTGTAATGGGTCCAATACTGAAAGTAAGTAGAAGGAATCTGCATATGGCAACTAGCCTGATTTGGTACGCCTGATCCATGTTCACATGCAGAACAATTCAAGTATGTCCAACACAGACCACTTCTCATGGGGTTTTTGTACCTGTTAATATCAAGGCATTTATAGACTTCTCTGTTTTGTTTGCTACCTTCAGACACTTTTGTAACTGGAAAATCTAACTTACGGGTGTACTGAATCTTTACACTGAATTTTCAATTCCTGGTGATATTAATAGAAGCTACATATGCACAGATTGAAGTATGATTTGAGCTTCAGAAAGTAAATGCATGAAAAATTTGGCTATGAATTAAAATTTAACTATTCCTGTGGTTGCTCTGCAAAGTCTTATTTCTATTAATTTTTACAGATAAACTTGGGAACCCATTCTTTGCATAAGCATTTATAAGCTCATTCGCCTTCCATTTACTGAAAACTATGCCAGATATCTTCTGTAGTGGAAACCCATGAATCTCTCTCCTGATATTTTTAAACATGCCATGGGCAGTGAATCAATGGATAAGAAACTACTGTTTGTTTCAAAGGTACAAGACTGAAGGGGAAGTGGAAGATATTCTGTACCCTCATTCTGCTTCCCAAACTAAAAATATAACTGAAGACTAAAGAAGTACATCTACTTGCTCACTTTTAGGACCAGTGCTCTTTAATGTTTTTATAAATGATCAGAATGCAGGAATTGAATGTACATTAAATATATTTGCTGACGATACCAAACTAGGAGGAGCTGCGGACTTCCTTGAGAGTAGAAAGACCTTACAGAGAGATCTGGATAGGCTAGAAAGCTGGGCTGTAAAAAGCTGTAAAAAAATTTAACAAAAGCATGTGCTGGATTCTCCACCTGGGACAGGATAATCCTGGTTATAGAGACAGATTGGGGAACAAGAGGCTGGAGAGCAGCCCTGCAGAAAGAGACCTGTGGGCTTGGGTTGATGGCAAGTTGACTATGAGTCAACAGTGTGTCCCGGCAGCAAAAAGGACCAATTGTGTCCCGGGGTGCATCAAGCACAGCGCAGCTAGCCAGTTGAGGGAGGTGGTTGTCCCACTCTGCACTGCACTAGCGTGGCTCCACCTCAAGTGTTGTGTGCAGTTTTGGGTGCCTCAATATAAGAAGGACACCAGACTATTAGAGTGGGTCCAGAGGTGAGTGACCAAGATGGTAAAAGGCCTTGAGGGCTACTTATGAGGAGTGGCTGAGGGCATTTGTTTGGTTCAGCCCGGAGAAGAGAAGGCTGAGGGGTGACCTCATCACAGGCTACAGCTTCCGCAAGGCAGGCAGTGGAGGAGGTGGTGCTGACCTCCTCTCTCTGGTGACCAGCGATAGGACACAGGGAAAGGGAATGAAGCTGCTTAAGGGGCAGTTCAGACTGGTCATTAGGAAATGGTTCTTCACTGAGAGAGTGGTCAGCCACTGGAACAGGGTCCCCAAGGGAGTGGTCATGTCACCAAGCCTGTCAGAGTTCAAGGAGCAACTGGATGACACTTAGTCATATGGTTTATTTTTAGGTAGTCCTGTGAGGAGCAGGGAATTGGACTCGATGACCCTTATGGGTCCCTTCCAACCTGATATATTCTATGATTCTATGTTTCTATACTGTTCAGTGTTAAGAAACAACTAAAAACATTCTAGTACTCTCAGTGTTATCTACTATATGATCAGTGCCAACAAATCACATATCATTTCCCAGTCACAGAGACAGAGACATGTTTTGTTGGAGGTGTTCAACTTGAAGAGCTAGGAAAAAGACAAGTAAAAAAAATGCTGTAGAGAAAGCAGTGCTGTAGAGAAATGCAGGGTGATCTTCCTCAGTAGGCAGTTCTCCACTTACAAAGAAGTTCAGAAGATCAAAGCTGTCTGATATTTTTTTTAAATAATTGAGTGCAACTGAATGATTCTGAGTTTGCAGACTAATTATCTTCTGCATCACGTAAGCCAACAGTGAGTCAGCATGTGCCAGCATGAGCCAGCAATGTGCCCTTGTGGCAAAGGCGGCTAATGGTATCCAGGGCTGCATTAGGAGGAAGATTGCCAGCAGGTTGAGGGAGGTGACTGATGAGGCCACACCAGGAGTGCTGTTACCAGGTCTGGGCTCCCATGTACAAGGCAGACATGGACATACTGGAGAAACTCCAGCAAAGGGACAGTAAGATGTTGAAGGGTTGGGGGCACCCCTCCTGTGAAGAAAGGCTGACAGAGCTGGGACTGTTCAGCCTGGAGAAGAGAAAAGAAGGCTTGAGGGGATCTTGTGAATGCATATAAGTACCTGAAGCGAATACTCAATGAAGACGGAGCAAGGCTTATTTCAGTGGTGCCCAGTGACAGGACCAGAGGCAATGGGCATAAACTGAAACACAGGAGGTTCCATCTGAACATCAGGAAACACATTTTATTGTGAGGGTTGTCCAGAGGTTGTCCAGAGAGGCTGTGGATGCTCCATCCTTGGAGATTTTCAAAGCTGCCTGGATATGGTGCTGGGCAACTTGGTCTAGGTGGCCCTGCTTGAGCAAGGGGTTTGGACCAGATGACCTTCAGAGGTCACATCCAACCTCAACCATTCTGTCATTCTGTGAAGTGCCACCAGTTGAAAATTGTATCTAAAACTCTAGTGGCAAATATGCTGGATATGTCATTTCTAGGAGGTGTGGGTAAGCCCTTAAGTGTGTTCTAGATATTTTTATCAATATTAACATATTTTTCATGTAAGCAATATCTTTTTTCATCAGGAACATTTAGTTTGTTCATTAATCATAAAAGTTGATATAAGTTTTCATGGTGGAACCTTGTTTTTTTTACTGCTCATGGACAAATGCTGTTTTATGTAACAACTTCTGCCTTTAGGACTGCTATTTTCTATCGCTTTCCTTTTGTAATTCTCTACAGAAAATAACTCCGTTTCTAGTATTGTCATTTGTTCATGTTTCTTTAAAGGTAATATTGTCTAGGTTTTCTTGAAATTAGAATCTTGAATAAACTTCTGAATTTTACTTATGGTCAACCACTGCTCCTTAAAGATCATCTTACTCTTATCTCCAGAAAACTTGGGATTTTCTTATGCAGAAGAGATTTACTTTTATCTGAAATCCCGAAGGAACAGAAGGCATCATATATAGTTCCTTAAACTTAATTTCTTGTATCTTAATCTTTTTCATCTTGTTTCAATGTATGCATAAAATATATGAAAGCATTTTTTTCTTTCTGTTTTTGAAGAAGAAAATAGGGAGAGCTACACTGAACCATTTATGAAATATGAATCATTTATAACAGAAAATGGCTGAAGTCAATCCAAATGTAGAAAAGAGTTTCTCAAGAGTATAGACCACTTACAAGATTTTTTCCTGTTTACATTTGGGCAAGAAAAGCTGTTATTGTGTAGAGTGTTTCATCTGCTCAGTGTAGCATTAAATAAATATCTCTCTGCAGGTTATTGTTATGCCAGCAGGGAGCTGAGATGCACGTGTGCACAATTGTTCTCAGCATATAAAAGAGATGAAAACTATGTCTTTGAATGTAGAGTTAAATAGGGAATGTAAAGAAATATGGGAGAAACCTATTACTGTTGTATTTAATATACTTCTGTATGTTATATACTGTACACTCCAATCTATGTGCTAGACTGAGATTTACATTCATACAAAACAGGGTTAAAGACACAGAGAAAACACTCATGCTGGGATGTCTTAGCATGTCAAGTTTCCATCAAAACCAGCTAACACATGCAACTGGTGTAACTGAAGAATCTTTTAATTCTGAATTATGCTTTTTTAAATTGTCAGTCACAACCTTTTTTTTCTTTTAATTTAAGACAGCTTCTTTCTATCATTTTGACAAGAATAATTGATACTTTATTACCACATGACATACTAAGGCGAGAAACTTTATATGGACCATTATTTTATAACTCATTCTTGAGTGAATTAGGAAATTCTGGCTCTTGTGCTTCCTCACTGAACTATTATAGTGTCTAGATTTTAGGTGAGGAAGCAAGACAGCATTTAAGAGATTTGAGACTTTAAGAAGATTAGAGGTTAAGCAGAGCATAGAGCTAGATATGGCTAACTGGAAATGTTTATAATGTAAATTCTTAGAAAACAGGTTGTAAGAATTTCTTATTAAGAGTGTAATCCAGAGTCCTGCCTCTAAACCTGACTTAAATTGCCAGATTGTCCAGTTCAGCCTTTTTTGCAGTAGAAACAGGGGTTTGATGTGCCTAAAAGGACATAAGACTAGGTCCATATCAAGAACTTACATTGAATGTAAGTGTCTGTGTTGAACTATGTGGCCCAAAACCTCACTGCTTACAGTTTAGGTCCTTAAAGGCATTAAGTTCTCCCAATAAAATTTATTCACTGCCTTCAGCCCTGCATACAGAAATGGCAGCATCTCAGTGGGACTGAGTGTTTCCATATCTATGTCATGCATACAGCTATCTTTGATTCAGAGTCTGGAGACACTGAACAAAAAAATATAGAAATCCAAAATCACATGAGAAAACCGATCCCTTGTATATCTGCTGAGAACACTTAGTATAGAAGAAATCATAACAGCCAATACTTCTACTTAAAATGTGGTGAAGAAGGAAACACTGCCACCTATCATTTGATAGCATTGTGGTTAAAGTGCTGGCCCGCGAAGTCACTCATATTTCCAGCATTTTCAGCTGTGTGGTGACACTTTTCCACAAAAGTGCTAGGGACACATTCCTGAGCAAAGTTGTGGATCAAGGAGACTAAGGCTAGTACTGATTTAATGTCCCTTTCTTCCTTCTGACTGCTTTTTTAAACAGATTCTAAAATGCGGGCTTTTGCATACTTCTTTTTTAAAGAAAAATATGAGTTACTATGAAGTGATAATTAGTATTTCTATGTTCCTGTGCTTATTTTGGCTGGGATAGAATTAATTTTCTTCATAGTAGCTAGTGTGGCGCTATGTTTTGGATTTGTGCTGAAAACAGTGTTGGTAACAAAGGGATGTTTTCATTACTGCTGAGCAGGGCTTCCACAGAGTCAAAGCCTTTTCTGTTTCTCACCCCGCCCCACAGCGAGCAGGCTGGGGGTGCACAAGAATTCAGGAGGGGACACAGCTGGGACAGCTGACCCCAGCTGACCAAAGGGATATTCCTTACCATATGATGTCATACACAGCATATAAAGCTGGGAAAAGAAGACGGAAGGGCGAACATTTAGAGTTATGACATTTGTCTTCTCAAGTAACATGGGAAGTTTCCATTATGTGTGATGGAGCCCTGCCTTCCTGGAGATGGCTGAACACCTGCCTGCCGACAGGAAGTACTGGATGAGTTCTGTGTTTTGCTTTGCTTATATGCGTGGCTTTTGCTTTACTTGTTAAACTGTCTTTACCTCAACCCACAAGTTTTCTCACTTTTACTCTTCTGATTCTCTCCCCCATCCCTCCAGGAGGGGCTGTGTGGGGCTTGGTTGAGAGCTGGAGTTAAACTGTGACAATTCCAATAGGAATTTCAGGCTTAGATATATCAAAAGGATATTTCTGGACCAGTTATACCTGGTTTTCCAGCTTTTAAGAGTTTAACAGAATTTAGTCTTTTAATAATATGATTTATAAATCCCATATTTGAAGCCATCCACATCTTCACCATACATTACTATTTTTAGGTCATCTCTTTCCATAATATAAAAGCTTAATAAACTGCAATTTGTAATATTTACACTTAAAATGTAAACCAAAGATAGAATCTAGAATCTGTTTCAGAGAATAAATATCTGTTAAATAAATTCACATGCCTACAGATATTAATAAACCATTTTCATTAAAAAAGGTGAGAAGGAACGGATCCAAAGTGAGAAGAAAATACCAGTATATTGCAGATCTAAAAAATAAAAAAGCTATATGAAACAAAAGTCAAATAATAGCATCTAAAATGAGGATTAAAAAAAGGCTAGATTTTGAAATGAGAGGACAAGATAAAAGAGAAAGTGGCTGAGTATTTCTGTGAATTTTTTTTGCTTCAAGAAAATTTCATTAAAAGAATAGACTTAATAATGACAGAGGCAAAACCATTACTCTGCTCCTGTAAATAATCTTTTATAAAGCAGTTTTTATCAACCTGGAATAAAAGCTATTCAAAACAAATAACTAGTAAGACAGGTATCTGGCACATTATATTTTTATTTCTTACATCAAATTTACATCAAGTATTTTTACTTGGGCTCAGTAGATTTAGGGTCCTTCAGAACCCATACTTTCAAGTTAGAGGGGACCAGAAAGTCTTGGTATATCCTTGGCCTTGCAAGTGTTCTGTAGCTTGTATCCAACTACAACATGCCTTTGAAATTATTGAGTCCTCTGCTGAGGATTTCAGAGGATGAAGAATCCATCATTACTGCTGGAACTTTGTTGCACAACTTGGAAATTTGGTTATTCTTAAATTTCTGTAATCTAATATTTTCTGCTGACATATGTACTCAGACACTAATTAAATCACCTTTCTGTCTCTCTTTGATACGTTAAATGGATTAAGCTCATTAAATCTGTGACTGAAAGACATTTTATTCCTCTCTGGAATAATTTGGGTTAAAATTTAATTTTTTTTCACTCTTGTAACCTTTTCAATATCCCTTTTAAAATATACTTATGATAATGATGTCCATATCTTGATATCTATTTCAGCAACATTTTCTTATTCTTCTCTTACACAGCAAAAAATCACACAAGACCTTTTTCTTACAACTTTATCTTGGGAACTCAGGTTGTTTTTCTGTGTGCTGGATCACTCTTATAATTTTTTTTTTTCCAGAAGTCATTGCTCATTCCTAAAAAATGTAACTTAAGTTACTTTGGCTGTGTTAAAACCATTTGTATGAATGGGGCAGAGTTATGAAGTAATTCCAATAACTTTGTATGACTGCTTTGTCTTGCTCATCAGTTTACTATGCTGCCAATATCTGTGTCATCAACAAATTTTAAGGGTGTCATCAACAAGTTTTAAGAGTGGGTTTTTTAATTTACTTCCGGAGAACTGAGGGGAACGATGACTATGACTGGCTGGCGCCAATCCTTGTGAAATCCTATTAGAAATAACTATGTTCAATTTTGGGATGCTATTTTTTCCACTCATAATGGAGCGCAAAGCACTTCATCATTCTTCTGAGATAAGTACATCAACCTGCTCCTTTCTAAATACAGAGCAGAAAGGTTTATTGAACATTGCAGCCGTTTTTCTGCAGGTGTGAATTAAGCATAATGTTTAGGCTTTCTCCCCTAAGTATTGCTATGTCTCCCATTTTTCCTGTTGCTGTATCACTAGTGGCAGGTCTGTGGTTTCTTTCTGACTACCTGACCTTAAATATTGGATGTAGGGTGCTGGACAAAACGCTGAGCAACAGGTAGGAAGTATATACCTTTCTGACTGAGGTGTCACAGGCTGCTTTCCCAAGAAAGAACACCTCTACTCACTGGGGAGAAGAAGAAATTCTTTCTTTCATCATGATGTTCATTACCTCTTCATCATGTAACTGAATTTATACATGCATATGCGTTTATACAAGATTAGACTAGATATTGACACTTTAAAAATTGCTATGCTTTTGAAAGATAGGTCATATTTTTTGTTTGTAAGTTAACTACACATAGATTTTATATATCAGAGGAGTATTTGCAGAAGAGACGACAGAGCACAGATCTCCTAAGAACACAGAAGACAAAATATAAATATCCATTGCTGATACCCAACACTGAGCACTTCTGAGTTTGTGAACTCTCTGTTGGGAAAAGAAAAGCTGAATTGCTGTCAATTTTATCTGCAACTTTGATCCACCAAACTCGTCTACATAATGAATATTTTCTAGTTGATTGGTTGCACCTAGGAGTTACACTATAATTCAATGAGTTGCTTCCATTTAGCACATGGAAGTTGCACAGTGACAATACATTACCAACAGACTTTTTGTGGTTACCAGCAATAACTAATACATGTGACTACTGTGCAGAAAATGGGAACAATATTTTCCGCTACAATGAGTACAACTACCACATGCTTTTTAAAAGTGAATTATAAAAATCTACACCTCTTAGTACCCAAAAGAAATTAGACATTGCAGGTTAGATCTTCAGATTTTATAAATCTGAAGATTTATAAGCATAGGTATATAACCTTTGAAGGAGCTACGTGCATTCAAATTAACTAGTGATTCAGCACAACTAAAATGTGAGCACATCAATGTGTGCATTCATGGCTCTGTAACAGTTAGTCTACCCATGAAAACATATTTATGGAGAATATGAGGTGATATTCAACTGCATTCAATAAACAGAGCTGGATCAGGGTTTATCCTCAAGACTGGGATTTTACTTTGTGTGTATTATGAGCAGAGTTTTCCAAAGTGTGACCACCTGCAGCGTGAAGAGTTTCCTTCTGTTTTCCCAGTTGTGCTATGAATCGAACATTGCTTTTGCCTCAAGAAACAAAATAAAAAATGGAAGTTTCAATTTCTTCTATATATGCTTCGTATCTCAATCGTCTTCAAATTTTTTTTGCAATTATACTATGCATACATTTCTGTTGCTGCCAATTGGTAACCTGTTCTCATGATAGGTTGCTAGTATCATTTTTACATTATGCTACATCAGTGTGGTGACTTGCAATAAAAAGAAAAGAGGTTTTGATTCTTCCCAAGTATTTTCTCAAGAAATTGCTCCCTGAGTTATCCTGTGAGCTCAGTATCAATGAAACAATCAGAAATATATCTATTTAACCAATAGCCAAGTACCAAATGCTAAAGCTAATTGGAACAATTTTATATTAATTCAAAATATGTTAGGATAAAGAATTAAATACGGTACACAATAAGAAAAAGATCCACTAATATTTCTAGAAGAAGCAGTTGTGGGGAGGTAGAGGAGAGGTCAGTAGAATAGGAAAAAAAAATACAGGTAGGCAACTGTAACTCTGTATTTTTGACTTTTGGTAAGATTCTTTGACGTAAGAAGTCCCCTGTGTGAGCTAAAGAGATCTCCCCTCTTTTTTTTCTTCATCCCTCAACCAATAGATATACTTTGATCTAGTAGAAATGCTTTGGGAAAGACATTTCTGTCTTAGTAAGTGTGATAAATGAGTGCTGAAACTTTGCAAGAACATGAGCACTTGGAAGAGTGAAAATTTGAATATAGAAACAATGACAAATAAAAGTATAGTATAATGAAAAAAATTCAAGCCATCTACGCTGAGTTTTAAAAGGAAAAATCTTCCACTGGCTTAAAGCTGACTATTTCCATATAGGGTATTGTAGCCACGAGTCCATTAAGGGTGAAGTGGTTGTGCCAGTATAAACAGGGTTTTGCATAACTACAGGAAAAGAGAGGTGAAAATTTTTTCTCAGAATAAACTGCATTGTGCTAATTATCATTTCTGTTTGTTGCACTAATTACCATTTCTCAGAGTAAATTCTTTGTGCTGTTTCAGATATACTGTATTTGAATATTAAGTGTTAATATTATTTGAAATACCACTGACAAACCAAAAATCATTGCGTAGGTTTTGTTTTTAAATAACTGCATAAGTATACATCATGCTACTTCTCCTGTGCTAATTTTGTTTCAACTCTCTGTTGGGAGTAAGAGAAAAAAGAGAGAGACAATACAAATCAGATACCTAGAATTTGAGAAATAGAAAGCTTGCAGTTATTAGAGAGATGTCATGAAGAAGCACAACAGAAGGAGAGAAGAAAGGCAAAAGTTGAGGAATGAGTTTCTTCCAAGACTGATGTTGTTAAATTGAACTGTAAGATAGTTAAGAAAAGCGTAAGAAACATTGTTTTTCATAAGAAAGGAAAAATACAATACCTGAAAGTGTGAATGGCTATCAGCTGGCATAGGAAAGACTATTGCCTTAAATTGTTGGTTTCTCAGAGTTTGAAAAATGAAAAATGTAAGCATATGAAAGACTGAAAGCTGTGAAAAGCAGCTAAGGGCTGGTCTCTGTTACAATTAAAGCTAATTTTTTTTTTCATGTCTCCTTATTAGGATCATATAATCATAGAATGTCCCGAGTTCAAAGGGACTCACAAGGATCATCAAATCCAGCTCCTGTCCCTGCACAGGACAAACCCAAATTTATTTATTAATAAATTTGCTAGGAAAAAAAAAATGCTGAAAGAATTACAAAAATGTCTGCAAGGGAAAAAAACCAAACCCACATCCAAATAATTGAGGAAAACCTATCAGATTCACCAAATAGACTCTGGTAGTGGTTGTTTCTTAGCCAATGGTGTAGCCACTGGAGCAGACATCAAACAATGATATTCCAGTAAACATCCTTTAATGTCTACTAACACCTGCAGCATATTAGGACCAAATTCTGTGTCCTGTATCAGACCGTATTCTGATCTTAATATGTACGGATAAACTTCACAAGAAAAAGAGAGTAATTTCCTCTGTTGATTGTTGTTAGTCTCTGTATTAATAATTAAGCATTTATGTGAGTGCTGGAACATAAATGTCACATGACCTCTTTAGCCACAAGGTTAGAAAGTAACTTGTTTCCTCTGCTTTAGTTTGTGGCTGAGTCACCATATTTTTAAAATTCCTTGAAGTAGCTCCAAGAGAAAAAACCTGAGAGTCAGACAGAACACAATAGAAGTTGATAGCCATGGTGTTTTCTAGGAAAATGCCAAATATGAATCAGAACAGATTTTTTAGTCACAAGGAAAAAAAAAATCTAATATTCCTAAATATAGGTATTCTAGAACCTAAAGCAAATCCATAGTATTTCTCAACCTAGGCTTTCATATACTTTGGTTTAGTTTCTCTTTATGAAGGAGGGAAAATAAATTGGTTTAGTTTTGGCTAAATAAGATATTTATCTTTTTTAATGATGGAAACAAACATAAACAATCTTATATAGTTCACGCAGAAGTATTTGAAAATATTTTTTTTACTAGCCAAACCAATGAGTCACCCAATATGGTCTCAACATGAAGAAACAAGAGAGAAACAGTTCAACAGAGTTGGTTTTGCTTGAATATTGCTTAAATCAACAGAGAAATTGTCACTGAGTCCAATAAAAAAAATTCCAAGAACTCTAACAAATCTCAAGAATGTTTAGATCATGGCCAAATTTTGCCATCTGGATCTAACCGATATAGCTGGGGTTCTTCAACCCAGCTTCAGGACTTCACTTTTGGAACAAAAACTTTGTTCTCGCTCAACTGTAAGATATGCCTGTTTAGTTCAACTGTCTTCATTGCTGATCCTCTGAGCTGGGACAACCAACTGCCTTAGTTCTGCAGAGTTCTGTTGCCCAGGATCTGCTGTGGTAACGAGCACAATGGGAAAAAGATATGGGTGATAATGGTTTTTTTAGCTGTTTTTAAAGTCAATGAAAGTTCAAGTCCTTCCTCACGTTATTTGACTTTTCCCCACAATTCATTCCAACTGAGACAGCTTTTCATTTTTCCTCCTGTTGCAAGTGTTGGGTTTGACCCAGGGAAAGTAGAACTATATCTGAAGCCCTGTTTCTTTGATGCATACCTCTTATTTAAATCACTGTATATGTTTGACAGTCTCCAATGCAAAGCTCAAGGCCTCTTTATTTCTACTTTTTTCACATTAGGATTGTCTTTTTCTTACCTTGCTTGGTTCCCTTCTCTCTTTTTCTATTTTTTTTAACCCACCTGTTTTATGGTACTTTCCTGTTTGAAAATAATGAACTCAATACATATCTGTATAATTCAGCTGATTTGCACTTCTATAACGTTACAAAAGCAACAAAACCTCACCTTCATGTGTTTACAATTATTTGTGCTGTTGAAGTGACCTAAAGCTCCCAGAGAAAACTAGAAAATTGAACTCACTGTTTTCAGATGTTGTTGTGAAAACAGTGGAATCTGATACATTTACATTTCAATACTTCTTTCCCTTTACTTTTATTCCTGTTCCTATTGCCATGCCTGTTCCTAATTGCATTGCTATAACAGCTGATATACTGTCTGAATCTTGTAGAGAATCTAAAGGTTTATAAAATTAAATATAATTTTTTGAGTGATACTTTGAAGAAGAAACAAACCTGAAGTGATTCTGAAACAAATCTCATAATAAGAAGAGACTGAAAGAAAGATACTGCCTGCCTTAGCTGTAAGCATTACTGAGAATGATACTTCTGGCCATGAAAAAAAATTGAAGACTTTGTTTGCAATAATTTAGAGAATATTAGGAAAATGGATTATATGAACAGGAACTGCGGAGTACTCGTCTTTGTAACTGAAACTTTCAACCCCAATAGTTAGCAGAGAATCATAGAATAGTCTGGGTTAGAAGGGACCTTCGGAGATCATCTAGTCCAACTCCACTGCCATGGCCAGGGACATCTTTTGCTAGATCAGGGTACTTAAAGTCCCATCCATCCTGACCTTGGACACTTCCAATGATAGGGTATACACAACTTCTCTGGGCAACCTGTTCCAGTGTCTCACCATCTTGTCACAAAAAGTTTCTTCCTTATGTCCAATCTAAACCTACCCTCTTTCAGTTTAAAACCACTGCCCATTGTCCTGTCACTACGTTCTTGGTAAAGTCTCTCTCCACCTTTCTTGTAACTCTCCTTATACACCGAAGGCCTTCACAAAGCCTTCTTTTCTCCAGGCTGAACCATCCTCAACTTTTTCAGGCTTTCTTCATGGGGGAAGTGTTCCAGCCCTCTGATCATTTTTGTGGCCCTCCTCTGGACCTGCTCTATCAGGTCCCTGTCTTGCTTGTACTGGGGAACCCCAGAGGTGGACACAGGACTCCAGACAGAATCTCATGAGAGCAGAGCAGAGGGGAAGAATCACCTCCCTCGACCTGCTGATCACTCTTCCTTTTATGCAGCCCAGGATACAATTGGCTTTCTGGGCTACAAGTCTACATTGCCAGTTCAAGTTTTCATTTGCTAGTATTCCCAAGTACTTCTCCACAGGTCTGCCTTCAATCCGTTCATCCCCCAGTCCGTTTTCATATCAGGGACTGCCCTGACTCAGGTGCAGGACCTTGCACTTGGCCTTGTTGAACTTAGTGAGGTTCCCATGGGTCCATTCCTGAAGCTCATCAATATCCCTTTGAATGGCATCTCTTCCCTCTAGCGAATTCACTGCACCACGCAGCTTGGTGTCATCCACAAATTTGCAGAGCATGCACTCAGTCCCATTGTATATGTCACTGCTGAAGATATTAAATAATATTGGTCCCAGTATAGAGCATTGGGAGACATAATTCATCACTTGTTTCCATTTTGACATTGAGCCATTAGCTGTAACTCTTTGGACATGACCATCCAACCAATTACCCATTCATCTAGCAGTTGATACATCAAATCCGTTTCTTACCAATTTAGAGATAAGAATGTTGTGTGGGACTGTATCAAAGGTCTTACAGAACTCCAAGTAGATGACATCCATAGCTCGTCTGTTGTCCACTGATACAATCATTCCTTCAGAGAAGGTCACTAAGTTTGTCAGGTGTGATTTGCCCTTGGTGAAGCCATGTTGGCTGTCTCTAATCACCCCCCTGTATTCCACATGTTCGACATAACTTCCAGGAAGATCTGTTCCATGATCTTCCCAGGCACTGAGGTGAAACTGACTGGACAGTAGTTCCCAGGGTCCTCCTTTTTACCCTTTTTAAAAATGGATGTGATGTTTCAGTTTTCTCCAGTCACTGGGGACTTCACCTGACTCCCATGATGTGTCAGATACGATGGAGAGTGGCTTGGCAAATATATCTTCCAATTTCATCAGGACCCTGAGATGCATCTCATCAGGTTTCATGTCATAAAAGCCTACAGGATTTATGTAATTTGGGATTTTCCTTCTTTTCCCCACTTTTTTCTTTATTTTACTTGTTTTCTTTTTTTCCTTCTTTCCTTTTGTTTCTTTTTCTGTTTTCCTTTCTTTTCTTTTTTTCAGTGCACTGACAAGCATGGGATCATAGATTTGCAGTTTTTACAGTTCTTGTAAAAGCATCTGCCTTCCATTATCTATTGCTATTTCAAGTTATTTCTGTGTGTATGTTCTCCTGTGAAGACAGTTTTGATTGTTTCTTTTCTGTTTTAGATAGTTGATATATTTCGTGACTTAGAGAGATGTCTTTGTGACCATCTCTACTTTGATGGGTATTGCCTTCCTTTGAATGGGTCTAATACTGTCTTTCTATTTTGATGTCTTTTTTTTTCATCTGACTGAATTGTCTCTATGGATTGAGGCAACTCATTCTTTGTAAACAGAAGGTGAATGTCAAGGGCATGATTTGTCTCACTAAAACCAGAAGATGAAATGTAGATATCTGTGCCTTAGCAAGTCACCTACGCTCCTAATAGTTATATGTAGAAAAACATACCACTCATAGGGTAAGATTCCTCTCATCCTAAAGTAGATATCTAAAGTTACTCTGATGTATTATACCCTGCATCAGTCCTTTTCTCTCCATTTATTACAGAAAGAGATGATCATGAAAGGCTTAGATGCAGACAGCTGCATTTGAGAAATCTGAAGTGACCTGAACATGCAAATACCTCCAAGTTGGTGGATGATTTTATCCAGGTAAGTGAAAAGGAGAAACTGAAGAAAAAGTGTATAGTATGAATACTGATATAACTATTTACCATTATTACCAATTGATTAATCGGCCTTTTTGTAAAAAAATTTTTTTTTCTCCTGCTTTTTTTTTTCTGTAAATCCCCCAATCTTGCTTTCTTTTATTTTTTAATAGTATGGTTTACAGAGAAAAGCCTGTCTAAAAATTCCACCAGAAAAGGCCTTTCTCATTCTAACATCTTCAACATCTGTGGGAAACAAAAATAAAACACAAAAATTAGGCCCTGCTAAAGAACCTGGCTCTGCAGGGAGGATTTTACTAGTGTGTGAATAAATAAAACCATTTGTCCTTATGGACTCATGCTGACTGTGCACAGAGGAGGCTGGGTTTTCTTCCCACCCCCACTCAAGATGTTGTTAGAATAAGCTTATCTGTTTACCAGCGTGGTTTTGTTTCTTTTAAAAAAGCCCACATAGACAGCAACCTTAAAAAAAAAAAAAAAGTCAGTGGAAGCATATGAGAAAGCAACTATACAAAAAGGGCATATATTTATAATACTCTCTTAAATAAACCATCAGCTGCTCTTACCATATATTTTCTCTAGAAATATTTTAATCCTTATAGAAAAATTATCACTGCCTCTTTCTTCATAGCTCTAATGGATTTTTTCATCCTACACATGACTGGTAGCATCATTTGTTATTAAATTTGTCTGACACTTTCTTTTTAAAACATTATTATTAGTTACATGTAACTTCATACAACTATAACTCCGTGACCTCAGTTTTGCATGGTGACAATGTACTTCATGAGATTTTTTTTTTTTAAAGGTGGGATCTTGTGAGTTTATTTTTATTTAAACAAATGGTTTTACTAGCTGTTCCCTTTTAGCTCTCCTCAACCCATTCTGGTCAGCCTCTTCTCACTTTCTTAATGACATGGCTTCAGAGGAAAGACTTGTCTAAATATCCTATAAGGGATTTTCAGGCTACCTTTGATCTAACATTTTCAGTTTGTGTAGAAAAAAAAAACCACAAGAAGAACACTAAAATGAAATCAGGTTGGCTAGGGAAACTTTATTTAACTATTTAAAAATAATGTTTAACATGTTTTTGCTGTGTTTTGTATTTTTGGAACTAAAAGGCACAGACTTGTGGAAATCCACACAATTTGGATAGGACTTTTGAAAAGCTACTGTTTGTACATACATTGAGCATGGAATCTCATTTTTAGCAGCTAAATATTCTTGGAGTCTACCTCCACTGAGCATGTACCTATCTATTCCATCTTTTAGTGCTGATATAATGGTGTAAGCAAAATCTCTGCAAACTTTCAGAACTTGGTGGAAGGGCTGTTAGATGAAATGTCTGTATGAGTAGTATTCCTAAGAGCTGGCTAAGAGATAGAATAGGGTTAAGCAGTAACACAAAGTTCATTAAAAAACACAGGATACCCCAAACTATCCTGAGTTTAAAAATTCCAGCCCCCCCCCCTCTTTTTCTGCCCTTGAAATGAAAGCACAAAATAAAGGAGAAAATGCAATAAACCAAAGCCAAATCAACTCCCCTGACAGCAAGCCATGATAATGCCTGCTTTGCCATCTATCACATTTGACCCTGCTCTCAGAGATTTCAGTGAATATTTTTTCCTTCTGTTTCAGCTTCCTCTCTTCAGACTCTTGTACCATTCTCATCACTTTGGCAAGTGCTTTATTTCACTGATTGAACAGAATTTGTCTGTACCTATGCTTACAAAATGGACTGTGTTCTGTCACTCATCAGCTTCAACATGCATTCTATAAAGTTGTACCTTTTAATCTTTTTGTCCTCATTTCCTGTTGTAAAAAGAACATTTTTTGTGGTAGCCACATTTCTCTGTACAGGTTACAGGCACATGCATTGCTTTTGCAAGTGCAAGTGTAGTTGTTTGTTTTTCCTAAAGTGCTTTCAGGACACTAGACATTTCAAAATATGATTCTTTCTATATGAAACATTCTTATTCTTTTTCATGTGTAGAGTGAAAACATAACGATTTACATATTTTAAAAAGAAAATGCCTGCTATATAAAGGACAGTTCTTTCATATGTTAAGCAAGATCAGTCCATTTTTATCATATTTTTGGTTCCAGAAAATCACAGCACTGTCTTTGAGGAATTATTTGCAAGTGGAGATACAGGAATAGCGAAAGCCCCATCCACAGCTGCTGCTTGTCAATAGCATTGCTGTATCAGCAACATGCTTAAACAATCTGGGATGACAGGAATGCTATTTCCTTTCTCTCTCCAGGTGGGAGCCACTCCCCACTCTTTCCATGATTAAAGAGAGTGACCCCAATGTCAGCTGCCTGGGATTCAGGAAATATACCACCTTTTTTTAATGACAGTTTTAGGATTCCAGGTTTTAGTGCATAGAAGTGGGTCAGGGTTTTTTTTTGAGGGTGGGGGGAGATAGAGGAAGGGGAGCTGGTTTGTGTAATCAGTATGTTACCTTGTTTTTAACCAAGAAGGAGTACATAGCAATGTGTTAGTTCAGTTATGAATCACATTCACAAAGGACTTTTCAAGTGCTTCTCACCAGTAGTACCTTGGTGCACACCCCACATAACGTGCATGGCTCTGCTCAGCAGTATTCTTTCAAATATAGTTTTATATCTCGTAAGTCATAAAAGGCACATCAGGTAAAGGACAATCTTACAAAATGAAACAAACAAAAATCCCCATATGTCATAACTGAGTGAAATCATGCTAACTTCATTCTTTTGACAAGGAAGTCCCATGGGGATAACAAAGTCATAGGCTGACCTGCGTTTTACCACAAGCATACTGTGTCAGCTCACCAAAACCATTCTTCTCAGCCTTTGGTATGCAGTGACTTAGACACACTAACTTTAATCTCCATACATTCCATCACTTGTATTAATTTCTTTCAAAGAAACTCACATGTATACCAAGTATGACCTACACTTTTCAGATGCACTTGAAATCAGTGGGGGAGATAGATGTATTATGTTCATGGTAGCAAATAATGCAACTTGCTAGGAGCAGATATACAGAACAGAACAGCCTTTCTGAAGACCAAGTGTCCATCCTACACATGATTCTGGGGGGCTTACTTCAGAATAATCTAGTTTAGTTGTGTAGCCTTAATGTTCATTAACTCTATGTAGCACAGAGAGATATCAGTCATCTGACTTAGATGCCTGAACTTCATACATTATGAGTACATATGCTGCCTCTGAAAACCTTCAGAGCACCTGCCTCTCATAGGCTGTATGGACTAGATGCAAGACGTTTTGACTATACAAAATGCAGAGGCTTTCTTTAGAAGGACTGGTTCACTAGGCTCCTCAAGGTAGTTGAAACTCATAAGAAAAAAATTGTATGGGCTGGATTTTATATTAAATGTGTTGTGAAAAGATCTTGCAGATGAAGTCAGAAATATAGCCTAAACGCTTTAGTCTATATTTTGGTTTCTAAATTCCATTTCATAGTTCTCACTTTGAGAAAATACTGAAAATTGACGCTGCAAAAGATAGAGGGAATGTTGAGTGTATCTGAACACTAAACTATACCTAGATGCAAAAAAGATATGTCAATACTTGCAAAAGCCATGTAGAATTTAGCAAGTGAATAGAAAGCAACTCAAAGGATAAGCAAAATAAAATGTTTCCTATTCCTGAAGAAAAAGAAACTTTCTGCCCAAGGAATAGATGCAAATACTTAATTTTATCCCTCTGCAGGCATACAAGAGGAAAATAAAAACATTGGTTAGATTTCTAATCTTTAAACACCTAACTGCTAAGATCTCAGATTTTTCGTCTGTTTGAGAATAAATATTTTCAAGGTTAGAAAGAATAAAGCAGGACACTGTATTTGATAAATGTTTTCAAAATAACCTCCTATACAAGACTTCTTGAACATTATTCTGTCATTGAGTGCTTTCCCAGAACCTTAGTGTTACAAAACAGAAAGTGTATTTACAGCCCAATTTAGATGGACCTAAACAAGATACAACTATTTTTCTGAAGTTGACCTTTGCAAGCAAATTGCAAGTGGAATACCTCCAAGATCAAATAAAAAAGTAAACTTACTTCCTCAACTATTTTCCTTTCATTACAATATCATTGGACTAGGTTCAGGTTGTACTAATTGGTACATGCCTGTTACAGAAGTTGGGCTAGCAGCCTCACTCTTGCAGCAGCAGGAGGAAGAGTTGCTATGAAACTAATTACAGCTATCAGCAGTGGTTCTGTTTTAAACGGTCTATGAATTAGGCAGTCTCCTAGAAGCACACACAAGTGAATTTGCCATTAACAATGAACAGCTCTGTCAAAAGAACGCAGTATAAATTTACTTAGTCCATCCTGGGATTAGGCAGACAGCTCTACTCTTATTTGGCCTCTGAAGTAAATTTCAGTGGAAAACTTAAGAGGCTTTTCCCCAGCAAAGTGAATTTTGCCAAATACTTGGTGCCTTATTACAATACAGACCGTATTCCAATTCCAATTACACTAATGAAAGCTGTGAGTAACTTCATTGTGCTTGCTGGAATTACTCTAGATTTACAACAGTGTTATCTGAGATTTACACCTCTATAAATTAATCTGAAACGTGACCACATGGTCTAGCTGGTTGTTAGCTTAATAGAAAAAATATAGTTGCATAAATAGTTGGTGTCTTTCATACTAATTTGGGACCTCCTCTCAGCTGCTGACTTACCCATTTGTATTAATTTACTACACCAGAAACATGTCCAATTAATAAGAGAGGTAATTCACTTACTGTTCATGGTTAGCAAAACTTTCTCCTTGACGTTATACCTATCCCTACATACAGTTTATCTCCCTGCAATGTTTAGTACAATTCTTAACACCTTAAAGACGGTGGAAGTTTGTTGTATTATGGTGTCGTGTTTCTAAGGCTGCTGAAATAATCAGCTTTTTTCATAATGGTGACCAAACAAATCAGAGCTATGGATTAGAACTGACCTAGCAATGAAACCACAAATTGGGTGTATTCAAGAAACATGCATAGTGGAAAAAGGACTGTAATACTAATTAAAATTGTCACATGAGATATAGGACTCTCAGTTACTCTACACTTCTTTAAAAATCTCATTCGTGTTTGGGATCTAGAATTTTCGCAGCTATAGTTACAACTAAGACAAAACACATTTCCTTTTATACAAAATGGATTACTTCTAAAACCTAAAGGAAATTACATGTGCCCTCTATCTCCCTTCTTGCACCTTCCATTGATTTTTTTACTAGGTTTTTCATAGGAGAATTTCATATAACAGAAGTTGCAGAAGAAAAATCATGCAAATTATGATTACACTAAATTAAGCTGTTCTCAGCTCTATTAGTGAGCTAAGGCCAGGTTGAGTTGCCTCCCAGAGGCCTCATTGTTCACTCTTCTAGGCAATAAAATAGGTGCTCCAGAGTCATTACCATATATGAGACAAGTTGCTGCAGCTCACCTCAGTGAGGAACCTGACCCAAGGACTTTATAGCAACAAATCATCCAGTTTCTACACAGATACTTTAACTCTTGCTCCTCTGATGCTACTCTACACAAGGATTTTCCTGACCTATATGCGGAGGAAATGTCTTTTTTTAGAGACAACAGTCATGCCACCTATAGGTGTAATAGCGTCTCAAACAACCCACGCTGTTTTTTGATCGTTTTAACTGTGTACTCCAAAATAAAGAAACGATGTGCACCAAACACCAAACCTGCTTTGGGAGGAAAAAAAAAAAAAAAAGAGAAAGAAAAAGAAGAAAAAGTAAATTCTAAAGGAAATGTGTAACAGAAAACACAGGTGATTTGTCATCAGCTTGAATATTGTATAACTACTTACACAGGTACAAAGTTGAGGTTGAATGTTACTACTTTGATTTGTAAGAATATAGTACTTTGTGTTCTCAAGGAATAAATGTAAAGCCAGAACAGCAAGTATTCAGCAGCTATAAATTCCTGAAATTATGATTTTTGACCTTTATTATTTCTTTCATAAAGTGAATTAAATTAGATATATAAAATGGAGTAAAGAAATCTCTTCCTTTGCTGCTTTGAATGTTACTATGAAACATATTTAATTTTCTGTTCCCTAGAGACTGGTAAGGATGTTTGGATACCAGAGAATGAACTTCTATTTTGTCTTACTGACAGTGGGGCAATGAAACAAACAAAAAATTTTCTTTGTCTCACACATACATGTACAAAAGTGCAAATATACCCTAGTAAGTTAAACTCAGTTTTTCCGTTTTGCCCTGAGGTAAGAAGTCTTGAAGACAGAACAGAGGAATATTTTTTTCCCTTTTATACTTGCCAAAGAAAAAGATATAGGGGAAGTTCAAGGACAGAAAAATATCTTTGAGTTATACAGTATTGCTGCACAGTATTTTGATCTGCATGTTCATTAGTACACTCTCATTACAACTGTTTTCATTATTGTTGTTGTTATTATTATTTTTAGTTTATTACTTAGTTTCCAGGGTCAGCTCTACTTATATATATCTGTGAAGTGTCAGGGTGTTTTTTTCAGCTTTTTATATTGTTTGCAGAACTGGTAAGATGGCTACATTCAAATTGCTCCAGAAATCAAGAGCTAGAAAGCAGGTAATCAATGTACTGTACCCAAATGCTTAGTCTGCTTGCATACCGTAAAGCTTCCACCAGTTTCCAGAACATAGACAAAGTAAAACCTTAATGCTGGCTATCCATTGGAAAAGTGACAACTCCTGGAGGAAAAATTGTGATTAAAGTTAAACAAATGGGGCAAACAGAAGCAACTGCAAAAATTACCAAGGGCCACATAGACACTCACAAAATGGCTCTGGGATGTGGCAATTATGAACAAATCAGTAGTATGCCACCTCATGAAGATAAACAAAACACACTTTGGTTCTTGTACCTTAATCAGTTGAAAAAGACTTGGTACTAGACAACTAAAAAAACTATTTGCCAGTTAAATTATAATGGTATTTTCTATTAGTTTAGGTGTAATTCCTCAGTTAGCACCAGTTTAATTTGCTTTAATAGCTTGCCAGTTAACCTAGTGGAATAAACCGTGCCAATAAAAAAAGAGAAATGTTTTCTCTTTATTCAATTGGTATTAAAATATAATTTAAAAAAAAAAAATCCCAGGTATTACGTCAGAAAGGGTTTGTGGTATAGATGTGGTCAAAATGCTTATAAAGAGCTTGAAAATATCTAGGGAAATAAAGTTCAAACATCATAGTTCTTACCTTATGATTTAAATTATAATGTTCAACATCCTTTATGACTCTGGCTTTCTTCTAGAGATATTAATTTACTTGTACGATTGCTTTCTCCCCACCTCCACAACTACGTTAACTGAATATTCCATAGATAATAAAGTGTTGTCGCTATACCTAGCTTACGGGCAAGGAGCTGTGACTCAGAGGATACGATGGGTGGATTTATCATATGTCACAGGTATCTAATTGTGAAACAGTGCAAACATGAAATGATCAGAATACACACTTGGTTGCTATTCATTGCATACTTAAGGGACTTAAGTCCTCAATATTAAAATTTTCCAGGCATCCAGAAAGTGCATTTCTTGACATGACCAGAAGTCTTGACAGTGCTTAAAAACATGATAGATTACTTTATGTTAAAGGTCCCCAAGGAACTACAAACTAAATATTTATCTTGCTGTCTCATGCATGTACTTGCTGCAGTAGATGTTCCCAGAATAAGCCTGTTAAACCACACCGTGTGCAAGAAACAGCTGCCAGCTGTGGTGCCATCACTATCTCCTAAGAAGGTAATAAGAGCAAAACTGTCATTCATATATGAGAAATTATGTTTAATTTCCTCTTCTCACTGGGGGAATTTGAATGAATGTCTCTGAAACCCTGGAGTATGCAATACCATGTAGCATAAAATATATGGTAGGTTCAGATGGGATTTTTTTTTCCTTTCAAATCTAATTCAATTTGTACAGAATAATTAGAAAGAATAAAAGTAACAAGTTAGAGCATGAATATAGGAGTGGGTACAAACAGGCTCAATCACAGATTGTCTTGGCAGTGTGGGTATGTTGCTGTGGTGCTTTGTCCCCATAAACACTAGACGCAAGCTGGCTCAACACAGCTGCCACAGGGCACTGGAAGAACAACCTCATGTCAGCCAGCAATTGGTTACTGCTCTATAAACAGGTGGTTACTGTACTTGCTAGAGGGGCTATTCTGCTCTCTAGTATTTCCTTAACGCAGCATACGTTGCTGAGAATTAAAGAATAGATTTTAATCTCTTTATTACAGACCAGTGAATGATTGGCTATGACTGTCCAAAAGGAAGTTCTTTCTTTGCTCTTCTCTTTGTATCTGGGGCAGAACGACAGAGACTACCAATTATGAGCAGATGAACTATGTTTTCTTTAGAGTTACAAAAATGTCAAAGGCAATATGTTTAGCCACCACATAAACAAGAGTGGATGTCAAAAGGAGAAAACCTATACCACAAGTGCAGGAATCACTGTAAAAATAATGACTAATACTTACTATAACAATCATGAAAAGTCTATGTATATATACATGTATGTGTGCTACCTCTGTTCAAAACCTCCTGCTTAGTAAGAGGCCAACACATGTGAGAAGATTTTTTTTTTAATGCATTCTTCTACAGTTCATAGGGATGATTGCTGTAATTAAGATAGGAGATGTCAGGCATGCTACAGAATAAGAATTCATTGCAGACCATGCGATCTTTCTGACATTTTTCAGGTCTCAGCATGTGTGAGGTGCTTTCCTGGCATACACTAAGACTCAGGTTCTAGTGTACTCTTATCAGAAAAAAAAAAAGAGATGGATATCAATGACCTACTTTTTGAAACCTGGGAAAACAGTCACTCGGAACTCGAGTAAACTGATCCAGCTGACCATCTCTACATATAATTGTCCTTCAGCACTGATAGCTAAATCTCTAATTCCAGTGGGGAAAGAACTCACTTGAAAACCTAGACATGGGCTTTTAAAATGTCAAAATGTAAAGTTAAAAAAAAAAAAAAAAGCCAAGGAAAAAGAAGTGAACTTGCAAATGCTATTTTTGCTGACAGCTTTAAAGAAGAATAACACTCCTTTTGACCTTGACAATTATCAGTTCCCTATCTGGCTTTTCTTTTTTTGTGTGTGTGTGTGTTTTGCCAGGTTTTACAAAGTCTTGACACTAAAGAAGATAAATGACAATGAACGGTATCAGGTGTCCTTCAGTATTTTCTGCAGTGCCCAGGGGTTCCACTTGTTTTTGGTATACTCAGCACAGAGATGGGAAGTGCTAAGCAATTCATCGAATTTGTAGTCAAGGTGCCAGTACAATAATCATCTTCTGTGTAATTTGCCTTCTGGAACAAAATTTGTTAGCCGAATTTGCTCTCTTTTCCATTCTCTATCAGTAAAGCTGAGCAGCTTTGAGTGAAACTGAAAACCTGAACAAAATGATTCCTGAATTTCTACTGTCCTCTTTGCAATGTAAAGATATCTTAAAGTAGTTCTCAAGAAGAAGAACCAAATGGAATCTTTCTTTTTCAATATTCCTGTCTGAGGAAAAATAAATATTAAAACTGTAAAAATAATAAACTGGAAAACGTATCAGCTTCAAAGAGAGATGACTGAAATGTACACCTTGGCCAATAATTCCCTAAAGAAGTTAAACCTGATCAGTAAAGTTGATGTCCTAAACTGTGAAAATAAGATTAAAAGTATAAAACAAATAAATAAATAAAAAAAATCTTCTACTGGGGAGCTGAAAGATCTTTAATGTCATGGACACAAATCATCCCATGGGGGGGGTGTCTCCAGATTTCAGGGTATATGTGCTTTTTTAGATAATTTCCAGCGCCGTGCTTTCTCAGATAATTTCCAACACTATCCCAGAAAGCTTTGACCTCTCATTTCATCCAGAGATTCTCTGCTTGCATACTTCGGTATATGCAATATATAAGCAGTGTTTTATGGTGTACAAATATCACTCTGGCTAGCTGCAGTACAGCCTTCAACTATTTCAGACACTTTGAACTGAAAAAAATGAACACACAAAAACCTGGTTATGCTTATAATATTATATGAATGCCACACATAAGCAGAGAAGAGGCAAATCCAAGGGCTATATGGTATGGACATAGCTAATGCTTCCTACAGGGAGCTAGTGCCATGGATGCAAACCTGTCTAAATTATTTGCCAGGGATCACTCCCTCAAACAGAGGAATTTAGCAATGTAAATGTAAAATGCTTATCTCTTAAGCCACTTTCTCTTGTATATAAATATTTCATTTGGTGTTTACCTCAGTTTATCTGAGATGAACAACTCAGAATCCTTTTCTGCAAGCAAGCAGTGAATCCATTCTTTCAAACAAGATAGAGGTTCTTCTGTCAAAAAATAGATTGTGCTTATATTTTATATAAGTCTATTTGATTCAGAAGTGGATGATCAAGATTAACTGCTTTCCTGAAACTGTTGGAAATCTACCACGGAACTGCTTTATCAAACCAAATGTCTGATAGATCTGAAGGTAGAATGACTTCCATTCCTCCTATATTGTGGATTAAAAAATGATGTATTTGGTTGGTCAGAAAACCAGTTCAAGAGCTAGCTGAAGGAACAGAGAATAGGAAAAAAACTTTCTCTTCCAGCTGAAGTGCTGAAATCAGTAGGCAAAAATGTACTGACCTCCTGAGGGGAATGGGAAATATGAGGCTACTCCCTACTTTCACCTTTGTTCTAAAAATGTTGCCATCCACACATTTTATGAGATGCCAAAACCTGTCAGTATGATTCCCAAGCCAGAGTGGGCTTTGGAAGAGAGCTGGGTCTACTGTCTGGGTAGGTAGGAGATAGTCACTGTGTTTCGATCTTACAGACATGGAAACAGAAAGTAGCTAGGAAATTCTGAAGGATATCTGGAGATGATAGCTGCAGTTTCAAGTGCCTTAGCTGTACATTAATTTCACTAAATCTTTTACTGTTTTCTGGTATGTCACTGGTTTATGTGTCAGTATACGGTACTTGTTTGATTGCCGACTTGTTTGATTACCGACCACAGTCGGTTTCATCTTCCACAGTTTAAAATTCACATTCCTTCTTTCACAGACATGAGCTAGGCTCACTCCTCACTGAGCTCATGACTATGTGAGTTCTGAGTTACATTATGCAGCAAAACTACTATTTAACTCAGTAGAGCTGGGAATCATCTCACCTAATTTCTGGAATGTGATTAACCTGGCCTGGCTTGGGTGCCAGCTTTTGGGTGAGACGAATCACCCTGTAGCAGTGCCTGGTTTTCTCCACTGACTGCAAAAGATCTCTAGATAACTGGCTCAGGTGCAGATTTCTATGCTGTGGATGTTTAAAGTTAGGTGAGATAAGCCCCAGTTGAGTGTTTTGTTTGTTTCAGTAAAAGCTTCAGTCAAACAAAGTACATGCAGCAGAGACTAGAAAGCCTATCTTTTTGCTTATTCATTCCTCGACCAAAACACAAACTTCATCAATACATCTTCTAGCTAGAGTTTTGAAAGAAGTACTGGAGAGATCATTTCTAGAAAAAAAAATATTGAATAATGGTAGTATACAAACCTCTGTGTGCAATAATGGCTGTTTTTTCCAGAAAGTTGTCAGCCTTAAGTAACTGTCAGCAAGAGCTAAGGGTTCCAAAGGAGGATCAAAGAGACTTGGCATAATGCATAAAATGTATATGTTTCTAATACATCACAAACATTCAAACTGCAGTGATTACAACACATTTAGTGCCTTACCATGACATGTAATAGACATTAAGTTAGACCATTTGGTTTCATTTTTGGATTTTGATTTAGAACTTTCTGATTTAGGTATTGCCATGCTGAACGTTAGCTTCTAATCTAGTTGAATTGCTTTATTCATCACACTGTAATTCTGTTTTTCCTACTGTATTTTGACCTACGGTGAGACCTTACTGAAGGAATAAAAGCTGAAGGGATTGAAGGATTCTCAATCAATTGACAGATTGCCATCGGCTTCACAGTAATTTTCAATTCTTATGCATGAATCTCATGGCAGAACATAAATATATTTATCACAAAAAATGTAATATATATTTATTGATAGCAGAATGCATACATAATGTTTTTGAAGTTTTGAAAACTATAGAAGCTGTTGCCTAGAGAAAAATATTTTGTATACCACACATGTAGAGATGCATATGTATGCATATGTACACACATACACACAGATACATGCATACATATATTTATACGGCTGAACAATGGGGGAAAACCAGAGACATTTCTTATGAATTACAAATGAAAGTTTAATCTTGACAAGGCTTTATTTGTTCAAGAATCAAATCCCTTCTCTGGTTCCTCAAAAAGCCAATTATCAGAAAGATTCTCTTTCGCTACTATCATTAACAGATAGACATTGATGACAGTTTAACTTGGTTTCAACATTGCTCTTGGGCCACAGCTGCTTACCAGGCAATCTAAGTACCACTCGAATGCTCAGTTGCAGATTGACCTTGCGGTAATTGAGGTTATGAAAAGGCTCTTGTTCTCTAAAATCTCAAATGAACACCTCTCCCTCTGGGAGACAGCAGGATATTCAGCAATAGCAACCCTGCTGAACCTGTAAGATTCTTTCTGTCACTCTGGTCTGTGCTGAGGTCAGGATGAGAAACAAATGTCTATGATGGGATATGAGGAATGCAATAGAGTAGCAAGTTAAGATGAAATTATCTGGACTGAAATTGTTTTCCCTTAATTATGCCCTATTCTGCCACCCCAAAAAAGACCTGCTAAGTATTTGAAAACATATTTTTAGCACTTTTCTTACTTATATCAAAAGGAGTACTTTGTATTCTTATTCTTGACTTTGTTGGCCTTAAAAAAAAACAAAAACAACAACAACAAAAAACAACAACAACAAAAAAAAAGGAAGTAATGACAGGTTAAGCTCTCATTTCTATAAAGCACAGAACCATCTGCTGAAGTTATCAACAACTTTACTTTCAGCATGAGCCAAAATTTGAACATCTCTGCCCCTGCCAGTAATTAACATTACAGTCAATGGGAATTAATGTTGAGGCTTTCAGAGGAAATGGGGGTAATTAAACTAATCACAAGAAGTACACAACAATTATTGTTACGATTTTAAATCTTGAGTCAATTAGCTATGTTAGCCACTCTCTTTGGCAAAAGTTCAGTTTGTGGTAGCTAAATATAAGATTAAAATTAGCGATGGCAGAACATATTTTAGCTACTCAACTTAGGTCAGGACTTACAGTATTGCTTTGATTTAAATGCTATATACAAAATTAAGAAAAGACTGTCCAGGGGCAGAACCCTTCTTTAACAACCTATTAATAGTTATTGGGCCTGAATGCCCGATTGGAGATACAAAAAGAGGTTAACTTGAGAGAAGCTGAGGACAGGCACAGATGCTTAACATGAAAATCTGATCAACAAGCACCATGAATTTAACAGGCTGATTTGTCTGAAGATCTTGATCCATGTAACAACTACATTAATATACGTAATCATTCTTAGACAGGTGAAGTCAGTCACTATCTTGTATAACTAAGGGTTTATTTGAAGTCAATTACTTTAAATGATTGTGTGTCAAAATTCTGGTTAATTTCATTAATTGGCCTTACCCTCTAGATTACATTTGCAGGCAGTCTTATGCCATAGATTTAACAAAGATTTGCTTGGAAGTATGTATTATTATTCAGTTTAAAGCAAAAAATATAAGTTCATTAGGAAAACAATAATGTAAGGATCAGAGCTACTGGATATAATGATGCATAGGATGCAAAGAAAATAGTTGCCTTTCCATCCAATATAGCTGCTTGCCATGTAGACAAGATATTTTCTTCATAAAATGTTGCCCTAGTAACTTTGAATCCAGACCACAAGAAGAAAAGACACCCTGAACTCCTGCATCATATCTTGGAGGATGCAACTTCCATTGCCTTCAGTGCTTAGCAGAGAGTGGATGCCAGAAACACCTTCTTCTCTCATTCCTCTGCCTGCCTCCCTTCATATTTCTCAGTTAAGGTTTCATGAAAGGTTGCTCTGGGCAGGAGTTCCTCTAAAAGGAGAGTACTTTCTTTGTATGCCTGTGTGCATCTGTACATGTATGAACTATGACTAAAATATGTAGAGAACAGCCTCCTTTTTTCAGTTTTCTTGCAAAAACAAAAGAATTTTTGCTGCTACATCATACTCCATATGCTGATATGGACAATGCTGATATTAAAATCCATTCTAAGTCCACTGAAAGAAGACAGATGCCATTTGTTTTTCTGGAGTTGGGCTGGGATAAGGATATTCAATTCTTTACCATAGCAGAAATATAAGTAGGCTAATTGCATCTTAATGTCAGATATAAAGATAATAAAGATGGCTTTGCCCAGAAATACTAATATTTTTTTTTCTAAGTGAAAGGACATCCTATTCAAAAGGATTTTTTTTAGTGAAAATATTAATTTGGACTGATTTTTTTCAATATTTCTTTAGAAAAGTCATCCTCTTCTTTTTATTGACTAGTGTTTTCTAAAAATATTTTTGAAAAGTTTTTTTAAATTCATTTCCTGTTTAAAAATGACGTATTGTGACATATTTCATGTGTTAGCTTTTACTTTCCTTCCTGCACTTCTGTCTCTCTAAATCTTAGAGAAGTTCTAACATTGCATTTCTAAGAAATTAAATGTTAATTTTGCCAAGATAGTCTCTATTTTCCATGTAAGAATTTTGTTAGCTCTGTGTGAAATTTCACATTTTGGTGAAATACAGCAAACAAAATGCATATTCTAGTTCTGTTCTAAATTATAGTCAGACAGTTATTCTCTATGTTGTGAAAAAATTACTGTTTATGGTGCCGATCAGACTTCAGCCATCATTTCTTACATTTACAATCCCTCTCCCCCCAGAACCCAGTTCACAGAATAAACACCTTTCAAGATAAGGATTCTCTTGTCTCTTTTTGCTAACTTCTACCTTGTTGTACATCAGTCTATGAAAGGGTCAACATCATCTAGTTCTAAAGAAGGAAAATGGTCTTGTTCATTTTTATAAAAAATAGTAAAAGGTTCCCCCACCACACGGTCTCGTTATCAATTTACACGCTGAAGCATGTTGCAGGAAATTATGAATGAAAAGGTAATAAAATGGCTTTTGACTGTCTCAGTAAAACATGCATGCTGCCAACATTTTTGTCATCAATAATTCTCTCATAAACATGGGTCTCTTCTTTCATTATGCAGGCTGTCATGCTTTATTGAACCACATAATTTCACCTAATTAAAATAAGCAGTGTGTAGTTTCCTCCCCCTTCTGTTTTTTCAGCTGGACAAGTGCCAGTAATGATGTTTAGAGTATCCTAAGTGGACATCCTATTAAATATTCATTCTTATGCTCTTCTTTGCAGTCAAAAGTACAGTAACTCCTGTTGATTTCCTTTCTAAATACCAAGATTCATTCTATTTATCTGATGATTTAATAGTAAATAGTCCAGGACTTGCAGTTAGGGAGGCTGAAAAAGGTTTATGTTTGCTAAAATGGGTGAAAAGATAGGAGACTGTGTAAAACAGTTGACTGATATCAAGCCAGCATCATAAACTGTTAAGTCTCTCATAAGTAATTATGCTACAAATCACTACATAATCACTCATCTGCTACTGCAGCAGATTTTTGTTTGGGCAACTTGTCTCAGACAAAAATTTTGTTTTTTTCTTTGAAAACGAGATGGCCTCATAGTTTCATACACACAAAGAATCTAAACTAGAATCGTATCCTGCTGGCACATACCATTTGGAGCAGAAATAAATCTGATCCAAAAATGGTGGTAGTCTCCAGTCTGCATTTGGCAATGTAGAAATCAGTGACTGCTATAAGGCAGAGATGGTTTCAGAAAAAGAAAATCAGAATCAGAGAAATGATCAGTGAAAGGATTGTTGAGCTATTGAATAAAAGCAAAGAGAAGTGTAATGTATGTTTCTAAAAGGGCTTACTGTCACGACTAACATTTTCATGACAAAACTCTGCTTTATTTTACACACACAGACATAAAAAAAAAGATGGTAATAATGTACGCTAATACTTTATCAGATCCTGCTGTGAGTCACCTTTCTGAAGTTGACATTATAAATAATGGCAAAAATGTGCCACATGACTTTCATTAGAGTCATAAGGTTTCTTCATGCTTAAGTAAGATACTATTGTTCAGGAATGAAAGGGAGCTCAGTTTTACCATATTGTCACATTTTTTCCCCATTTGTTCACATCCATTAACAGCTTTTAGCTTGTAACTGAATTTCATTTTCAGAAAAATTAAAACACAGATGGATAATCAGAAAGAGAAAGCTCAGGAACATCAGAAGAATCACTCTTTAGAATGTCAGCTATGACACGACTACCATGAGTCCCAAATGATATGAATTTAGGGGATTTTGAATCCAAAAGAGTGTATAGCTTTCATTCAGGATGGAAACGCTTTATCTGTTTACATTTTCTGTTTATACCAGGAACTTCTGTTGAGGTTTGGGCCTGTAGGAATTAAATTACTGGAAACATTCACTTGCCTTGCACAGCAGTGATGGGTTTATGTAGATGCTTAGAGTTCAGCATCTGCTTGGAGGCTTTAGAAGACTGTTTGAAACGGGATAGCAATACTTCCTTTGCATGGGCCCTATTATCATAGTGAATACCTTACAATAATTAAAACTTTTATCCTCACCAAAATTCTATGAAAGATGACATTTTGTTCATGGCCGTTTTAACTGCACAGAGGAAAGGCAGAAGTAAATTACCCAAAGTGACATAAAAAATCTCCGAAAGAATAAAGACTTAGTCCTCAGCCTACCATATTTTAGGTTACAGATTTACAAGAGGTTTTTGGTGAATTCTGTTTCATTTCTCTAGCTACCTAAGATACATGAAATAGGAACAGTTATTTATGGTGTGTTTTAATAGTACTTATAAACCCTGTCCATACAAGATGCAAGTAATAATAGCAAAAATAACTACAATGTATTTTTTCATGACTGATTGAACATGTATTTGAGTTTTTGCTCTTCCTACATTTAAAAAATGCACAGTCAAAATTCATTATAATTTGCAAGTGAGAAAATTATTGTGAAAACTAATGGTTGCCTGCTGAAACATAGATGTCATTTCTGATATCTCTAAATTATCTTTCTTTATGGAATTAATTCTTCCAGTACCAAAGAATGAATAAAGTACAGAATAAATCTGAAGCATCTCCCAATACTAGCTATTGATGGATTTTTCCTGTTTCGGATGAAAGGTCTCCCACTAGTTAAAGATTATACAGTAGATATATAAATATATATTTATATATAACAATTATATAGGCAATCCATGTTTTTGTAACTCAGTAAAATATTCTATAAATGATACCTTATTTTTCCAAGTTGTTTAGTTAACAATATTTAGGAACTTCTTTATAGTTTCTAGACTTACTTGGATCTGTGACAGAAAACTGATTGTGCACAGCTGTATTTTAAACACTGTAAATAATGCTACCATTTGCAAGCAGTACTAATTTTATTTAGAGAATAGGAAATTTAAATTTCATCTTTCCATAATACAATGCAGAGGGACTCATTTAAACACTGAAGGAACTTAAACTACCAGTACAGGTTTGAAAGTATTATAAGGGTAATATTAAGCATACGAATCAAAGTCCAATAATGAAAAGAACCTTTGGATTATGCCTTACATTAAGAAAGTTCCTTTACTAGATCTGAAAGACTAAAAGGTCTTGAGTTTTGACAACTTGTTTGTTAGTTTATTTATTTTAAGTGATTTAAATTACAAAATCATTAAGAAACTGCCAAAACTTGTGTCTATTTGTGTTTGTACATGTAATTTTCATTACCTCCGCTAAATATATATATTAAAAAAATCTAGTTAATTTTGTATTTTACTTATGCTAAACTATAAAGCTCTATAAAAATAAAAAGCACCATAAAACTCAATAGGGCTTGCCATAATAAAAGAAATATTTGGAAATTAACACAAAATCAATAATAGTAATAATATTAGTGAAAATTCAATATTAGTCTTACTTTCAACCAAGAATGATAACGTTACAAAAGCTGTGAGAGAAAATGGACAGAGAAAAATTGAGCCCTTCACCAACTTCTCTCTGCTTTTGAACTCAACAAATTAATCCTGGTCAGGCAATACCTATGATTCAATTACTATTTTCTTGATCCTCTGCACCCTGCTGAAAGGTTTTTTTCTTATGTCATTCAGCTTCCTCTTAAGCCTCCTCTATTTTCTATCAGCACTTGATTTAACAATCATTCTTCAACAGCATTTTTGCAAAGCCCACTCTAGGGGTTTTAACCTTGCCTCTTGGGCGAAATGATGGAATAAGAGTAATGATGTCTTATTAAAGTTAGTCCTAATAAGAACAGCTCATCCTTGCCCTGTGGTGCCCTTCAGAAACACAATGCTAATGTAAGAGAGTGGATATTCCTAGTGTGTGATGCTAAGTTGAGTGTTCTCAGACAGTCTCCTGTTTATTTTCCTTTTATAAAATGTTCACTTATCTTGATACTGTTCTTTTCATTCTTCTTCATAAATATTTGCTTCTCTGTTTCTTCTCCCTCAGGGAAAAGGACAGAAGTGACTCAGATGTTGTCACAGATGCAAAATGAAGATGACAGTATGTAGTACGAAGATGTGTTTGGATTATAAAGAGTATCATCAAATGTGGTAAGAAGGAATTTCCTTTATCTTGTGGCAAAGAGACAATGTGGATTACATAGTTTTCTCCCATTGTTTCTTCACACTGTGTTGCATGCAATTTTTCATTATTCAAAATAAGAAGTGCAGCACAAAGCATTTTTGAGCCATTTTTTTGCGGTGCATAAACTCATCTCTGAAAAAAAGTTTGTCTAACTACAAGATGTGTTGATTACATTAACTAACACTCATAAATGCAGTTATTCCATCACCAGGCATGATTCCCCCTTCATAAATCCATGATGAACATCCCTAATCACTCTCTTGTCCTTAAAAAGTTTGGAAATGTTTTCCAGGATTATTTACTCCATCACTTTTCCAGGGATTAAGGTGACAGTGATGAGTAGGACTGAGAATGAAAACCACTTAATCTTCCATGTTCTTGACTCTCACCCCCAGGGACATGTTGACACACTTAATACATTCCAGGTCTCCTGTGGCAGTATTGTTCGTGCCAATACAGAAGAGCAGCAAGGGGTAGCAGGGTCATAGAATGTTTTGGGTTGGGTCATTCAAAGACTATCTAGTTTCAACACCCATGCTGTGGGCAGGGACATCTTGCACTAGATCAGGGTACTCAAAGACCGGTCCAATCTGACCCTGAACACTTCCAATGATGGGGCAGCCAGAATTTCTCTGGGCAACCTGTTCCAGTGTCTCACCATCATTGCCATAAAAAAGTTTCTTCCTTATGTCCAATGTAAGTCTACCCTCTTTCCATTTAAAATTCTTCACTGTTGTCCTGTCACTACAGGCCTTGGAAAAAGGTCTTTCTCCATCTTATAAGACCTATTTAAGTATTGAAAGGCCACAATAAGGCCTCCTTGGGGTCATAGAATCATTAAGGTTGGAAAAGATCTCTAGGATCATCAAGTCCAACCATCAACACAACACCACCATGTCTCCTAAACCATGTCCTAAAGTGCCGCATCTACACATCTTTTAAATACCTCCAGGGATGGTGACTCCACCACCTCTCTGGGCAGCCTGTTCCAATGCCTGACCACTATTTCAGTGAAGAAATTTTTCCTAATATCCAATCTAAACCTCCCTTGTTGCAGCTTGAAGCTGCTTCTTCTCATTCTATTGCTTGTTACTTCAGAGAAGAGACCAACACCCACCTCACTGCAACTACCTTTCAGGCAGTTGTAGAGAGCGATAAGATCTCCCCTCAGCCTCCTCCAGGATAAACAACCCCAGTTTCCTCAACCACTCCTCATAAGACCTGCTCTCCAGATCCTTCACCAGATTCGTTGCCCTTCTCTGGACATGGTCCAACAACTCAATGTCCCTCTTGTACTGAGGGGCCCAAAACTGAACACAATATTTGAGGTGTGGCCTCACTAGCGCCAAGTAGAGGAGCTGCTACCAGGGCACTGACCAGGTATTTCTTTGCTGTGCTCTGGGACTGTGCCTATCATATACTGAAGAGATGCTTGTCCCTGCTTAATCGGGAGTCAGGTGGGGAATAAAGCTCAAAGCACCTTTAGATCAAGAGCAGCTGACAGCTCTTTAAGAGCAACTGGAGTTTGCTAGAAGTCTTAGCCACCTGTAACTATCTTTTTCTGGGGTTCCTCCAGGAGTCTGATGATCCCAAAAAATATTCTCAAAAGATCCTGAAGCTGTGCTCAGAAACTGCTGCGCAAGCTGCTGCATCTGCTGCTTGTCTCTGTTAGCTACCATTTCTGACATGGGATTGAAATGATACAGAGCACGCTCTTCAGTGACACTCAGTGGTTTCCCACTGGTGGATACTGAGACATTCTGAAGGAAATGTGGTTTGATTCTCACAAAATTAGATTATGACTGCACTGGTTTTCTGCTCTGTTTATGGAAGAGTAAGTGCCATTAAAATCTCTTGAGTTCTAATTTACACTAGTGCTTTGGACCCTCGAATTTATTATATATATGTTATTACTATAGTAAAACAAAATATATGTTACATCATATTTTGGCTGCGATATATAGTTGATTTTGGGCATTAGTTTTACTATAATATCCCAAGCACCAAATATGTATTATTATGACCCTGTAACTGATGTTAGGTAGTTGGACATTGAGGTTTGGTGTACAGAGACTGCAAATGCGCATGGCAAGGTAACATCTTGAAACACTTTTACATTTTTACTGAAAGATGCAAAAAAGAAGAAAAGCAAACAAAATAATTAAAAATGAAAAAAAGTGGGCTTCAGCTCAACAATCGTATTTTCTTTTCTTGTTATATTCAGAATGAACATGTATTCAAAATGAACAGGCACAGTCAAACGGGTTCACAAAAGGAAAGTCCTTATTTAACTCATTTGATATCCTTGTATGATAGGGTCACCGACTTAGTGGATGAAGGGAAGGTGGTGGATGTAGTTTTTCTGGATTTAATAAGGCTTTTGATACTGTCCCTCACAGCATCCTTCTGGACAAGTTGTCCAAGTGTGATATGAGTGCACTGAGTGAAGAACTGGCTGAAGGGTAGAGCTCAAAGGATTGTGCTGAATCAGGCTACATCTGTCTGGAAGCCGGTTACCTGCAGTGTTCCTCAGGGTTCAGTTCTAGGGCCAGTGCTGTTCAATACATTTATCCATGGTCTGGATGCAGGAGTAGTTGAATGCACCATTAGCAAGTCTGCTGATGATACCAAACTGGGAGGTGCTGTTGACTGTCTTGAGGGACAGGAGGCCTTGCAGAGGGATCTACATAGATTGGAGCATTGGGCAATCATCAGGGGCATGAATTTTAACCAGTCCAAATGCCGGATTCTGCACGTGGGACCCAGTAATGCCAGATACAAGTACGGACTGGGAGAGGAGTGGCTGGAAAGCAGCCCTGCAGAAAGAGATCTGGGGGTGCTGGTCAACAGCAGGCTCAAGATCAGTCAGCAGCGTGCCCTGGCAGCCAAGAGGGCAAACCGCATCCTAGGGTGCATCAGACACAGCACAAGCAGCCAGTCAGAAGAGGTGATTATCCTGCTGTATTCAGCATTGGTGTGGCCCCACCTTGGGTACTGTGTGTAGTTCTGGGTCCCACAATTTAAGAAGGATGTTAAGGTCCTTGAATGTGCCAGAGGAGAGCAACAAAGCTGTTGAAAGGGCTGGAAGGAATGTGCTCCGAGGAGCAGCTAAGGACTCTGTGCTTGTCTAGTTTGGAGAAAAGGAGGCTGAGAAGTAACTTCATTGCTCCGTACAGCTTCCTGAGGAGGGGAAGTGGAGGGGAGGTGCTGATCTAATCTCCCTGGTACCCAGTGACAGGATGCATGAGAGTGGTTTAAAGCTGCGCTAGGAGAGGTTTAGACTGGACATTTGGAAGTATTTTTTTACCAAGAGGGTGGTCAAACACTGGAAGAGGCTTCCTAGAGAAGTGGTTGTTGCCCCAAGCCTGTCTGTGTTTAAGAGGCATTTGGACAATGAACTTAATAACATACTTTAACTTTTGGTCAGCCCTGTAGTAGTCAGGCAGTTGGACTAGATGGTTGTTGAAGGTCCCTTCCAACTGAAACAATGTGTTCCATTCTATTCTATTTATCTAATTAATTCTACTAAGATTACCAAAAGTTCGTGGTAGTTTTTATCTTGAGCTTTTTCCTTGAAAATGAAACAAAAAAATTGCACATGAAAGGATGAGGTGAAAAAAGTGTCAAAGATGGAATCTGCCTTCTGTTTTAATGCTGAATCCTGATAGCAGCTTCCCTGCAGAACAATTATAGTTTTGGTAATCATCTTGACAGACATTTGGTCCTGAAAGAGTTCCAGTAGCCACACCTGTTTAAGACACTCAACTTTGCAGTAGTTTAGGTCACAGGTACACAGACAAGTGTTTCAAAATCTGATTTGTTTAGTAAAGTCAGTTTTCTTCTTTTCAACACACAACAAAATGTGAGAGGAAAGGCAATCAAAAAAATAATATGGTCAAGCTAAAAAATATAGAAGGAAAAAGTCAGGAGCATGATCAAAGTAACAACTGCTATTAAGGACAGAGCTTACGCTTCCTTTATGTATCTCCAGCTGTCCACACATAAGCTAAAAGTCCAAGCTCACTTTTGTGAAGAGAGGCAGTGGATAGAGCTCCAGCCAGTGAAACCTAGAGAGCTTGTAAGGTGATGAAATGTGATTGCTTCCTTTAGGGTAAGTTAAACACCTCACTAGCCTCCATTAACTGTTTTCACCTCATCTCCATTGCCTTTGATGGGAGCTTAGATACTTAGTTCATGCATAGACAGCTCTACTTTAAACATCTACATTTCAGGGCTCTGAATCAAACCTGGACTGTTATTCATTACTTGGCTGAAACTGTCAGTGACAGCAGTGTCATCCAGGTCCTTCTCTATTGTTGGTCTGTTCTTGTCATGTGACATGGTAAAAAGGTGAAGGTCCAACAAAGACTGCTGGCATTTCAGGAGGCAGTGAAAGTGGCAGATGTGACAATAAAGCCTATTTGTTTTGGGTTTTTGGTGGTAGTGTAGGTGTTTTGTTGGTTTAGCTTTTTTTTTTTTACAGCTATCAAATTAGGGAATATAAAAGGGACTACTAACACTATAACATATCCTCCTTTTCTGTGTTCATGAATAGGGTTTAATTTTAATATGTTTTTATCTTACCTGTTTCCTGTACTATTCTTATTTTGCTAAATTATCTTGGTGCCTTTTTTGGCTATTTATGTTAAACCTGAGATTTGGGTTCATTCCTTATTTTTGTCTTAGTCTTTGTTTTCCTTGCCTATTAGAAATATTTTTATATAATGGCCTGACAGCCTGAGCTGAATGTTTGCTACTTTATATACTTTAGAATATACAACTTTACTCAATAAATTTCCTAGGTCTTCCCTCCCTGTCCCCAGTTTTTGAAAAGATAAGTCCACAGGAGTTTCAAAAGCCTATTTGCATATGTAGTTCTAAAATTCATTCCTGTATATGTTCCCATTGTGACTGTGAAACTAAGATTACATGTTACCATAGAAGTATTAATGGACAGTGAATAGGAAAAAGAAATTGAAAAAAGAGAATACCTAAAAACAGATCAATCAAAAAATGGGCAAAAATATGTATTTGGTAGTTTCTAGTTACACCACCTCTATTACAAGAATCATTAGTTGGCATGTTATATATACTATTAAAATTTTTTCTTTCTTAAATGAAAAAAAAATTGTTTATATTTTAAGAATGCATACTCTTATTAGTCCTCATATTTATTACCCTATAGAAATTAAAACTCTGAGAGATTAAATAGTTTGTCCTTAGCTTAAGTTTTTATATTCAGATATTATTGCCAGGATTTAGTATCCTTCCTTAGGCTGAGTTTTGCTATGAGGTTGGGGTTTTTCTCTGAAGCACAGCTTGGGGGGTTTCCCCATTCCAGATTGCTGCATGCATGTAAATGATCCAAGTTGCATTTAGAGAGTAGGTATTTACACTCCACAAAAATGAATATCCAAAAAAGCAGCTTGTAATTCTGCTAAGAAAGACTAGTGATTTTGGACTTAAAAGCAGAGTATGGGTACTAAAAAGAGAGTAAGTGATAGGATGGATTTTGGCTGTTCACTGTGTGCTTAGTTTAGAATGAAGAATGTCTCTTTCTATCCTTATTTTCCTGACAGGCTAGATTGCACAAGCCTGTCTTTTGTAAGCTCTCTAGGTAACCTAAATATGTTTCCTTGCTTTTCATGTGCCACATAAGATTTAAGAGGCTATAGAATACCAGCAAAGTTAACACATTTTTTAACACTTCTTTTACTGGGAACATATGAACTATTTATACTTAAAATTGTGTCAAATTATGTTAATTAAACAGAAATGATCTGTTATCCCAGGTATTTCCTGGCATATTTGAAACAAACATTGTATACTGTGTATTGAGGCCTAATCCTTCTTGAGCACATAGTAAATCTTGTATACATTTGGGGAGCAGTGTCTAGCAGATCATATACTGTCCCTGACAGATTGGAAGCACAGAAACTAGAAACACAGTTATGTTTTTGAGTTTCCATATCTCAGAAAAAGACCAGCCAGATCAATGGGTGTCAGTGTTATAGGAGTTTGGCATGTGTCAGGATCCAGATAGGTTTTAGAAGGGGACAGAGGTTGGATGGGACTAGTGGATCCAGGAGTTGTAAAAATTTCCAGTACCTCTCAGAGTGGTTAATTTATCTCACTTAGTCATTATCACTTACCACTCTCCAGGGAGAAACTCACTGAAAGAACTGCAGTGTAGAGAGCCATAAGTCTTTGACAAATGCTTTCATGAAAAGGAAAAATAATTTCTTTCAGCTAAACAAGTCCTGAATGGAAAGCAGGTGCACTTTGGCTTGACTGGCCTGCCTTTGAGATAAGTGCAAGAAGAAACCTGTTTCTTTTTGTTTCCCATCCTTGAAATAAAATGGAATTCAGCTAGAATGCCATGGTCAGCCTGATTTGTGATAAAATACAGTTAGGTGTCTAGATATCCAAAATTCAAAATAACTATTCCTAAACATACAGAGATATTCTCAAGTTGTTTTGAAATTTCTTTCTAAGTTCATTGTGTATTCTGAAATCATAGAATCACCTTAAAGAAACACCTTAAAGGTCATTGAGTCCAACTGTAAGCCTAACACTGCCCAGTGCACCACTAAACCATGTCCTTAAGTGCCACATCTACACGTCATTTAAATACCTCCAGGGATGGTGATTCAACTGCTTCCCTGGGCAGCCTGTTCCAGTGCTTGACAACTCTTTCAGTAAAGAAATTTTCCTAATATCCAATCTAAACCTCCCTGATGCAACTTGAGGCCACTTCCTCTTGCCCTATCACTTCTTACTTGGGAGAAGAGACCAACACCCACCTCACTACAACCTCCTGTCAGGTAGTTGTAGAGAGCAATAAGGTCTCCCCTCAGCCTCCTTCCCTCCAGACTGAATAAACCCACTTACCTCAACCTCTCCTCATAAGGCTTGTGCTCTAGACCCTTTCACCAGCTTCATTGGACTTCTCTGGACACGCTCCAGCAACTCAATGTCCTTCTTGTACTGAGAGGCTCAAAACTGAACACGGTATTTGAGATGTGGCCTCACCAGTGCCGAGTAGAGGGGCACAATCACTTCCCTACTCCTGCTGGCCACACTATTCCTGATACAAGCCAGGATGCTGTTGGCCGCCTTGGCCACCTGAGCACACTGCTGTTGACCAGCACCCCTAGTTCCTTCTCCACTAGGCAGCTTTCCAGCCACTCTTCCCCAAGCCTGTAGCGTTGCATGTGGTTGTTGTGATCAAAGTGCAGGACCCGGCACTTGGTCTTGTTAAACCTCATACAGTTGACCTTGGCCCATTGATCCAGCCTGTCCAAGATCCCTCTGACAAGCCTTCCTACCCTCAAGCAGATCAACACTCCCACCCAACTTAGTGTCATCTGTAAACTTACTGAGGGTGCACTTGATTCCCTCAACCAGATCATTGATAAGGATATTAAACAGAACTGGCCCCAATAGTGAGCCTTGGGGAACACCTCTTGTGACCAGCCACCAACTAGACTTAAATCCATTCACTACAACTCTTTAGGCTCAGTCATCCAGGTACGTTTTTTACCCAGCAAAGAGTATGCCACTCCAAGCCATAAGCATCCAGTTTCTCCTGGGGAATGGTGTCAAAGGCTTTACTAAAGTACCTGTAAACAACATCCACAGCCTTTCCTTCATCTACTAAGTGGGTCACCTTGTCATAGAAGGAGATCAGGTTGGTCTTGCAGGACCTGCCTTTCATAAACCCATGGTGACTGTGCCTGATCACTTGGTTGTCCTGTACATGCTGCATGATGGCACTCAAGACGATCTGCTCCATAACCTTCCCTGGCACCATGGTCAGGCTGACAGGCCTGTAGTTCCCTGCATCCTCCTTTTGGCCCTTCTTGTAGATGGGTATCACATTTGCTAACCTCCAGTCAACTGGGACCTCCCCAGTTATCCAGGACTGCTGATAAAGAATTGAAAGTGGCTTGGTGAGCACTTCTGCCAGGTCCTTCAGTACTCTTGGGTGGATCCCATCCAGCCCCATAGACCCATGAGTGTCTAAGTGGCATAGCAGGTGGCTAGCCATTTCCCCTTGGATTATGGGGGCTTTATTCTTCTCCCAGTCCATCTTCCAGCTCAGGGGGCTGGATACACAGAGAACAGCTGGTCTATTAAAGACTGAGGCGAAGAAGGCATTAAGTACCTCAGCCTTTTCCTCCTCCTTTGTCACTGTGTTTCCCCCTCTATCCAGTAAAGAATAGAGATTTTCCTTAGCCATCCTTTTGTTGCTAATGTATTTAGAGAAATTTCTTTTATTGCCTTTTACAGTCAGATTAAGTTCTAGCTGAATTCTGGCCCTTCAAATTTTCTCCCTGCATAAACTCACAACATCCTTGTAGTCCTCCTGAGTTATCTGCCCCTTCTTCCAATGGCCATAAACTCTCTTTTTTTTTCCCAAGTGCTAGCCAAATCTCTCTGTTAAACCAGAATGGTCTTTTTCTCCACCAGCTCCTCTTTCAGCACATGGGGAAGGCCTGTTCCTGTGCCTTTAAGTTTTCCTTCTTGAAGAATGTCCAGCTTTCCTGGACTCCTTTGTCCTTCAGCACTGCCTCCCAAGGGGCTCTATCAGCCAGTCTCCTAAACAGACCAAAGTCTGCCTGCTGGAAGTCAAAGGTAGCAGTTCTGCTGACACTTTTACTTACTTCTTCAAGAATAGAAAACTATCATTTTATGATCACTATGCCCAGGATGGCCTCCAACCACCACATCTCCCACTGGTCCTTCCCTGTTCACATGCAACAGTCCTAGTTGGCTGACTCACCATCTGTGTCAGGAGGTAATTTTCCACACACTCCAGGAACCTCCTAGACTCTTTCCTCTCTGCTGTGTTGTATTTCCAGCAGACATCCAGTAAATGGAAGTCCCCCACTAGAACAAGGGCTGCTGATTGTGAGACTTCCACCAGCTGCTTGTAGAATGCTTCCTCTACCTTTTCATCTTGGTTGGGTGGTCTGTAACAGACCCCAGCAGGATAACAGCCTAGTTGGCCTTCCACCTCCTCCTTACCCATAAGCACTTGACTTTACCATCACAATTGCTAAGCTCTATGCAATTGAAGCACTACCTAACAGACAGAGCTACCCCACTGCCTCTTCTTTCTTGCCTATCCCTTCTGAAGAGCTTATAGCCATCCGTTGCAGTACTCCAGTCATAAGTCATCCCACCATGTCTCTGTAATTGCAACTAAGTCATAGCTATCCTGCTGCACAATGGCTTCCAGCTCCTCCTATTGCCCATGCTGTGTGCATTAGTGTAGATGCACTTGAGCTGGGCTATTGATCCCACCACCTTTTTGCAGGGAGAAGCCCTAATCCCTACCTGATCATTCTTGGGCACTTCTGTGGTTTATAACACATCAATAACCCTCATGTCTTTCCTGACGCATGGATCTCCATCCCCTACCTCCATTGAGATGGCAGACTGAAGGACCTTGCTAGCACTGTCCTATAAATATTGGCCCCCAGGCCAACAAATATAAATATTGGTCCCCAGACTTATCTCTAGAGAACCTGGTTTTATCCTTTTCCTCCTCTAAATCTAGTTTAAAACTCTTTTGATGAGCCCTGCTAACTCCTGTGCAAAGATCATTTTCCCTTTCCAAGAAAGGTATACCATATCTGTTGCCAGTAGGTCAGGTGTCATGTAAACCGACCTATGATAAAAAAGCCCAAAATCCTGCTGGTGACACCAGGCTTGGAGCTATGTGTCGATCTGCTGTTTGTTCTCTCATCATTCCCTGCAACTGAAAAGATTGAGGAGAACACTACTTGTGCTCCTGATCCCTTAACCAGACATCTCAAGGCCCTGAAGTCTCTCTTGATTTCCCTGAGGCTTCTTGTTGCAACTTCATCGCTGCCTACCTGAAAAATCAATAATTGATAATAATCCAAGGGCCACACCAGGGTAGGAAGCTTTCGCTTTACATCTTTAACCCAGGCCCCAGGGAGGCAGCAGACTTCCCTAAGAAGTGCTGCATATTGGGCCTTCTGTTCCCTTCAGAAGGGAGTCTCCTATGACAGTGACCCAACTTCCTTTCTTTATGGAATCAGTCTTGATGCAGGGCATAGGCCAATTTAACCTTGGTGACACCTCCAAGCCAGATGAACCACCGTCCTCATTATTGTTTGGTTCCATGTGTACAGGCTCACACCCGTTATGGAAGGGCACCTGGGAAGGTGGGGTGGTCACAGAGGAGATTCACATGCTGTGCCAGGCAAGAACTTGTTGCCATTGCCCCATCCCTTAGGTTACTGCATTCACCCAGGGGAAAGGGGATAAAGAATCCTCCATAACATGCATCCTGCCTGCCTGTTGGGCCTGTCTCAGGGAAGGTAGGGTGCGATTCCAGTAGTCTATCTCTCACACTCCCTGACACACCTCAACCTACTTATGTCCTCCTGAGCTCTGTCACCAAGCAGAGGAATTCCTCCATCTGTGGGGGGTATGCCCACCACTGCCCACCAGTACAGGCTTAAGAGCAGGGCACACCCTGCAGCCAGACACCTGGGTGGCAGCACATTCCCGATGGAGCTCTGTCTGGGCAGCTGCGTCAGTCGCGGTGGGCGCAGAGCTTAGAGAAGTCATGGCTTTCTGCAGGCTGGATACCATTGCTCCCTGGTCAAGCTGGAAGGGCTTCAGCACCCTTCCTGCACACCCTTCTGTATGAACCGCCACGCAAACTGCCGCACCCACCCTTGCTGATGCACCACGCCCTCTTCATGGTGCTCCTCGTCACTAACGCTCCCTTAAGGGCTTCATTTATACATGTAGGGGGCTTGGCTGTTTTTGCTCCTGGTCCTGCCCAGGCCCCGCCACTGCTGTCACATGAGCTGTGGGCTCCTGGCAGCTCCCTTAGCTTCCCCTGAGGTTCCCCTGGTTCAGCAACCTGCTCTGTGCAGCGCACTGGAGCGCTTCGCTCAGGATGATGCCAGCACTGGAGCTGCTCACCTTGGTCACTGAGTACTAGTTTTGGTTATGCCATGTTTAAATCTCCTGCCATTGCTCCCAGCCCCACCCAGGTCTCATCAGCTGAGGCATATCTCTCAGTTCTTTTAAATAATAAAATTGATGAGAAAGACAGTTTGAATTTCAAGTTATACTGCCTGTCTTTACTGCGTTTTTCATGTTTAGATGCCTGCTTGCATAGCAGAAACCTCCAAGTCAAACAGAGGTACTTGTTTTAAAGAGCAAATTTTGCCAATGTCACTATGAATAGGCACTCCAGATATTTTTTAGTTCTTTTACAGGTTTTTTTTTAATTCACATTTCATACAGGTTGTGAACATTTTGACACAGAAAAATAGGTCGATTTGCCTCTGATAGGCTTAGGGAGGAAAATAAGAAAATGTAGGAAAGTAAATAAAAGAAAGGAAATAAAGAAAATAAAGGCCCAGAATAAATCTAAAAGATTTATCCTTCTGCCTCATACACATTTCTTTTGAGTACTTTTATGCTTAGGTGAATAACACTACATCTGTTTTTATTTAGCACAATATATTCTGCTTTTCAGATTTGCCCCTTTCAGATGTGGGCACATCATGGACTTATCTAGTGCCAAACTGATGTTACTTGATTTCTTTTCCTTCCCTGACAATTCTTTGCATTACTTTTGATCTTTTGATCACTTCTGAACTGTGAGCTTTGGTTTTCATGGTAACAGTCAGATTTTATGTTTTAGTGGTTATGGTCAGCACAACTTTCATGGCTAAGTAAACTCAGTATTGCTTTCCCCATTTGCATCACTTCATATGGGGGAAAAGAAAATCTTACCTTTACATAAGGAATCAGGGCTGTTGGGAGTTACTGTGAAAAAGTAATAACTTTTCCTCAATATCACCTCATAAACTAAGTAATTTATTTGGGTGCCTACACTTCCAAATGCTACTGGGCAGATCTTGCTTCTGGGGCACAGATCTGGGTGGATTTACATAACTAATTCAGATCAGATGATGGGTGTGCTTTTGAAGAGACCCTTGCTTTTCTTCACCCGCTCACTTTGCTTTATAGTTCTGATCTCACTGAGCTGCACAACTTGCCCATGTAGATGTAGGCAGGGTTTCTTCAAATAGGTCTTGTACGGAATTAGACTTTCATGAAGTCACATGGAAATATGACATTGCTGGCAAACAAGACAAGATAACCACTTTTCACTATTGAGCAGCACATATGAAGAACATAGTTCTATAGTGCTATATATAATGCTTCAATAGTTTTAAGAAGCCACTAATTTAAAACAGTCTTGATAATAGTATTATCTGTGCATGAAAAAAACAGTAACTACTTTCAAGCATATTTTAACTGAACTATGAAAAGAAAATGTATGTTGAAAAGTTATTGTCCTAAAAATACATAAACAATGCTTCCATTCTAAATGTTTATTTTTGTTGCCCTCCTTTTTACCCGATCTCCTGGATTTTTGAGTGTGGAAAATGCCTTTACAATTTTATGTCAGGTAACCAGTGTTAACTAGTTTTTTTCAAGAAATCTTAGCTTCACTGAAATCTTACCCTTCACATTAAACAACTGCTTGAAATCATGCTCTTTCTCCAAAATTGTTTTGCTCTCAGTTTGGACACCAGCAAATACCTGTGGAAAAAGAAAATTATCTTGATTTGTACTTTTAAGGTAAGGTATCTCACAGTTTGAAATGCAGATGTATTATTATGAGCCAGTTTGGATTACACTAAAGTTTATTTGAACCTTAAATCTTTAAAAGTATTTAAGGCTTTAAAACTACACAACGTATGGACTTTGTCTGGGGCTGTATCAAGGGGTTTAATCTGATAATGTCTATTGTGAAAAATGTGAACATTCACATATCACAATACACCTTAGAACACAGAAAGATAATGTATATTATATCCAGCAGTTTTATCTATCTTCTTGACTAAACCATCCATTATTAAATACTGAGTTAAGTAATCATATCCCGAGTGACTTCTAAAAAAACATATATAACTCCCAGAGTTGTGGAGTTTTCAAGGATTTAAAAATATAGACCAACATCAATAAATTAAAATACTGTTTCTTTCTTGTCATAGCAGATCCCAGCTATTGCAGCTGGTATTAAATGACAATACAAATGAAACAAAAAAAAAAACTCTTGGGTTTTTTTTTCCCCTCTCACATAATATATAAAAAACATAAAGAAAAAAGAAAATCTTTGGAATTACTCCTAATACTATTTTCACCATAAATCTTATTCTTCTAACACATTTCAGTAGAAATCAGGCATGGGTCCATTAAAGTAAACTAGTCAAACAGTTGCAATAAAGAGCTGAAAGTATATTCATAGCAAAGAACACTGAATTTTTTTAGATATTGAATATAGATGATTATTGCAGTATAATCTTATCAGTCCTTGTAAAGAGTAGAAATAGAAGCTATGGGCTTGGTATTATCTGGATACTACATGTATTGTTGGGGTTTTGGTTTTGGGGTTTGGGTTGTTTGTTTTTTTTTTGGAGAAAACACATTTCTTTTATGGATGACAACTATGTTAAACTGAAAGAGAATGTGTAAATGAAAGTTTCTTTCTTTGTGCTATGGAAGTGAATTAAGTAAGGAACTAGCAAGTAAATGTGGTTATTTTGGGTCAAGTCCCATGAAATTTTAAGAACATTTCTATTGGATTAAATGAATTCTTGACAAAAGTAATGGTTATTTTCTTCTTTATTCAAACCACATTTTACAGAAAATAAAAAAAAATAGTTAATACAGTTTCATTTTTGAAATTAATTTTTCATTTTAAAAAAGTAGTGCCTCTTTTTTTTTTTTTTTAAAAATCTGTATTATTTCAAATATTGAAAACTTAGCATACCTAGAGTTTTATTCCTGCAGGTGGACAAGATTCAAGCTAATACATTCAAGGGTAAGTGAACAACCATTCCTAGTAACAGAGTTTTGTAATAATTATTATAATCTGCTCTAGAATAACCTCGACTATCACAGTATATACCATCATTTGTCCTTTTAGGTGTAAACACAATTCACATGGGTTTCTTCTGAATGACAGAAAAGACATATGAGTGACAGCAAAGATATGTCATCACATTTTAACACCATCCGTTCAGTCATTCAGCTTGTTCCCTTGGTTGAATTGACTTAAATAAAGCTATCTTTAGTTATCTGTAATCACAATTCTCCTTGCATTTCTTCCACAGCAACCCCATGTACCTCCCTGAGAAGGAGGAGTCAGGTCTGATTATTTAAGAGCAGCAATGTGTTGCTGGCCTTTGTTCTCAAAAATCTCAGTGTAAAGGGAATCTCCCTTCCTTGTTATCAAGCTGGAAGAAAGAAAAGTGTTAGACAACCCCTGAAAAGTTTGACAGCTCTGGAAAAAAAATATATTTTACAGTCTTTTTGTGCACAAAACATCTCAGAAGAAATGACATTATTCTGTGGTGGTATGTGATTTGCCAAAAGAAGTTTTCTATGCAAAATACAAACACATGCAAAAATATGACAAAAAAAATCAGAGAATAAATAACCTGTGCTTATATGAATGGTACAGAAAAGTTCTACAAACTTGTTAAACAACAAGCATGATATTTTCTATTGCTGCAGAAGCCAGTCTGGCATAAGGGAAGTTCAGATCCAGAAGACTACATAAGAGTCTGGAACACAGATATGAAGACTTTTGGCACCTAAGTTTAAAAAAAAAAAAAAAAAAAAAAAAAGACAGAAAAAGAGAGAGTAAACTTCACACAGTTTATGCATTTTATCTGCACAACCACATTAGTGGTCCAAAATTGTGAATATATGCAGGATTTTTCTTCTCTGAGGGATTTAGCTGTTTAACTAACTCTAGCCCACATGTCTTAGGATAAGGAAATGAAACTGTTGTGGGAGTACTCCCTTGCCCTGAGATTGCACATATATGTCTATCCAATTCTGAGGGACACCACCAGGACTAAGCATCTCAAAAAGGGTTTATTTCTAATATAAATTATGAGTAGAAAGATACCATCATCCAGACCTGGATATGCTACTCTCCCTAGATGGAGGAGAATTCAGGATCCCTTTTTGATAATCTAGAAAGAGAACTCCAATCAGCCAGTTACCATTTGGGTTGGATTCAGCACAGATGTGAAAAATTACTCTTCACTTACTTTCTGAAACTATGCCGTCATCTTACTACTTCTTCTGTGCTCCTATGCAGAATTCAGTCCTCCACATGTAGGGCTGGAAAGGGATTGAACAGGTGGTGAGCATTACTTTGCTAAGTTATTAGTTATTATTATCTGGGAAAAACCTAGACCCTGTTTCCAGCTTAATTTCTGTTTTCGGTGTTTAATTTCATCCCTACTAAGTAGAACACTAAAAATGCAGACTTAATCCCCAAAAAAACCAGTGTTTCTAATCTGCTAGACATTTTCCTGAACCTTAATTTAAAGATGAACTGAGCTGCACATAGTTACCAAGCTTCAGAAAAGAAGGGACGGTTTATACATGTTTAAGGTAAAGAATTCCTGATGATCTGAAGCTACTTTGCTTCAACAAGGAAGAGTATCAGGCGGCGTTTGAAAAGTTGTTGTGCATCACTGAAAGTCATGGTCCTGCAGACCATAAGTCTATATTTTTTCTTCAACATGTTCCAGTTTTCTCTAGGTGGTCTTGCCAGGCAGCCTGCATAACGTGGGATGTCCCATACTACATTTTTAGAATCTCAGCCCCATTTGATAAAATAGATGAAGCATATTTTTTCCCTGTATTCTCACTGTAACTGGCAACATTTCTAAATGCTCAAGGTGTTGGAATGTCAAAAAATGGTTGTTCTGCACAAACCAAAAAATCATGTGAATGCAGTATCTCCCATACCAAAGGCTACCAATCATCTAGCAAGTATTTGACCTGTACTGAGCAAGTCTGATACATCTGAGTAAGAGTTATTTATCTGTCTGAGACTGTCCTGAATTTCAACATTTAAAATTGTTGTCATACCAAATGTAGGGTAAAGAGCTATGTCCCATGATTAGGACACTATTCTGCCAAGTGAAAGATGACTATGTGAATGCCTTCAGATTTAGGAGTGTATCGAACTGTTCTTTATTCTCCTGCAAAACTTCTTTAAACAGTATTAAAGAAAAAAATAAACAGTGTAATGTCTTTTCCTTTAGTGGCTGCAGAGTCCGCCTTTTGAAGGGAGATTCTGAATACTGAGTGAAGAAAATTCTCTTCAACTCTGTGACTACTGCTGGGACTTGGAGAAGAACAGAATTTCCTCTATAACTCTCTGGTGAACACCTTGTAAAGGCTAAAAAACTGCTTAACTACTGTGGCTGATTTGTATTTATCCTGTTTGAAAGACCTAACGATCTAACTGTCTCTAGGCTTCATATAAGGAATACAGACACCTAAAGGACATTTTGAACCCACTAAAGGAGGCTTAGATTCCAGTATGACTGTTAGGTAACTGAAATATACATTCTGTATTACATGACTACTTGGACCTGAATCCTTTAAATTCTATAGAAATTAAGATTAGTCCATATTAATCAGAAAGCATGCTATTCTGAAGATGCAATTGATAATGTACATTTATTGGCTTTATAATGCCAGGTGAGTCTTGGGCTTCAGGTTTTCTAATGTTTAATAAAATGAAGGGAAAGTTCTACAGCTCTTAAAAATACTAATCCCTTTAAGAAATTCCATTTCAGAATTTCAGCTCTAGACCTGAAGAGCAAATCACAGGTCCCACACAGGTCCTACGATTCTTCTTGTGTCAAATACTTTCTTATAGCATTGTTATTTTCCTGGCTGTCCATCTGTAACCTCATAAAAAGAGAACTGTAGGAAGCGAATGGAAAACTCTGGTTCTTACTGAACAGGGACCATAACGGTCCAGGCGTCTCACATGTTTCCAGTCTGAAGCTGCTCCCTCCATGCAGTGAATTGCATTGACCTCTTACAATGAAAGCTGTCCCAGTCTTCCCCAGTTTTGATGGAAAAACTTTATTCTTTAGTTCACTTAATGTAAATTTCCACTCACTTGAAAACCATTGCCAGAAGGAATGTTACAACCCAGACAGAGCCCCTGCACAAACACGCAGCTGTCCAGGTCTCCAGCTGCAGGGAAGTGCCTGAGCCTGTCACTTGTGCTGGAGGGCAGCAGAGACAACAGCAGTTTTTGGTGTGACCAGGTGAATGATCTGCTCAGCCTGGTGGCAGAGCTGAAGGAGGAAGTGGAAAGGTTAAGGAGTATCAGGGACTGTGAGAGGGAGATAGATTGGTGGAGCTGCACCCTATCATCCCCAGGGCCAAGGCAGCAGATGGAAGCTCCACAAGAAGCAAAGGATCCCCTACCCTCTTGCCACCAAGCAGAAGGAGGGGACCTAAGAGACAGGAAATTAAAAGAGGTCCCTGCTTGGGGCCCAGGCGAATCCCCACCCAGCCTCCCTCACCTTCCCAGCAGCCTTTACACAACAGATACTGGGCTCTAGAACTTGAGGGCCAGGCAAATGAGGATGTAGGTGAAGGTGCATCCAGGGGGTGGCCTAGGAAGAGTCAGTCACCCCCACACATTATGAAGGCCTCTGTTAAGAAGAAAAGGAGGGCAACTGTTGTAGGTGATTCCCTTCTGAGGGGAACAGAGGGCCCAATAGGGAAGTCTGTTGCCTCCCTGGGACCAGGGTTGGAGACATTACAAGGGAACCCCCTGGTCTTGTAAGGATATCTGATTACTGCCTGCTCTTGGTTATGCAGGCAGGCAGTGATGAGGTTGTGGACAGAAGCCCAAAAGCCATCAAAAGGGACTTAAGGGCGCTGGGATGTTTGGTTGAAGGATCAGGACCGCAGGTAGCATTTTCCTCAGTCCCGTCAGTGGCAGGGAAGAATACTGAAAGGAACATGAAAAATCACCTGATTAACACACGGCTTAGAGGCTGGTGCTGGTGCCATCAGTGGAATTTTGTGTTTTGTTTTGTTTTGATCATGGGGAGGTTTACACAGCACCAGGCCTGCTGGCAGCAGATGGAGTTCACCTATCTCAAAGGGGGAAAAGGATTCTTGCTCATGAGTTGTGAGGGCTCATCAAGAGTGCTTTAAACTATGCTCAGAGCAGGAAGGGGATCTAGCCAGGCCCACTAGAGAGGAGCCTAGGGGTGGCGTGCCAGGGTATGGGGTGAAACTGATAGCCCAGCTCAAGTGCATCTACACTAATGCACACAGCATGGGCAATAGGAGGAGCTGGAAGCCATTGTGCAGCAGGATAGCTATGACTTAGTTGCAATCACAGAGACATGGTGGGATGACTTATGACTGGAGTACTGCAACGGACGGCTATAAGCTCTTCAGAAGGGATAGGCAAGAAAGAAGAGGCAGTGGGGTAGCTCTGTCTGTTAGGTAGTGCTTCAATTGCATAGAGCTTAGCAATTGTGATGGTAAAGTCAAGTGCTTATGGGTAAGGAGGAGGTGGAAGGCCAACTAGGCTGTTATCCTGCTGGGGTCTGTTACAGACCACCCAACCAAGATGAAAAGGTAGAGGAAGCATTCTACAAGCAGCTGGTGGAAGTCTCACAATCAGCAGCCCTTGTTCTAGTGGGGGACTTCCATTTACTGGATGTCTGCTGGAAATACAACACAGCAGAGAGGAAAGAGTCTAGGAGGTTCCTGGAGTGTGTGGAAAATTACCTCCTGACACAGATGGTAAGTGAACCTACCAGGGGAGGTGCCTCGCTTGACCTGTTGTTTACAAACAGAGAAGGACCAGTGGGAGATGTGGTGGTAGGAGGCTGACTTGAGCTTAGCGACCATGATATGATTGAGTTCTTCATTCTTCTGAAAGAAAGAAGAGGGGTCAGCAGAACTGCTACCTTTGACTTCCAGCAGGCAGACTTTGGTCTGTTTAGGAGACTGGTTAACAGAGCCCCTTGGGAGGCAGTGCTGAAGGAAAAGGAATCCAGGAAGGCTCAGCATTCTTAAAAAAGGAAGTCTTAAAGATACAGGAGCAGACTGTCTGCAAGTGATGCAAGACAAACTGACAAGGAAGGTGAACGGCCTGGCTGAATTGGGAGCTTCTGCTGGCCCTCAGAAAAAAAACAGTTTACCACTTTTGGAAGAAGGGTTAGGAAACTCAAGAATGATATAGGGATCTCATTAGGTCTTTCAGGGAGAAAATTAGGCAAACAAAAGCCCAGTTAGAAGTCAATCTGGTCACTGGTGTAAGGGATAACAAAAAATGTTTTTACAAATACATTAACAACAAAAAGAGAGGCAAGGACACTATCCATCCTCTATTGGACATGGAGGGGAACATCGCTGCCATAGATGAGGAAAAGGCTGATGTATTAAATATCTTTTTTGCTTTAGTCTTTAACTGCCACACCAGTTATCCCCAGGGTATCAGCCCCCTGAGCTGGAATACACGGTTAGATTGTAGAACAAACCCCCTATAATCCAGGAGGAAGCAATGCTGAGCCACCTAGACACTCAAAAGTATTTGGGGCTGGATGGGATCCACCCAAGAGTACTGAGGGAGCTGGAAGAAGAGCTTGCCAAGCAACTCTCCATCATTTATCAGCAGTCCTGGTTAACAGGGGAGGTCCCAGATGTCTGGAGGCTTGCTGATGTGACACCCATTTACAAGTAGGGCCGGAAGGAGGATCCAGGGAACTACATGATGTTCAACCTGACCTCAGTACTGGGAAAGATTATGGAATGGTTCATCTTGAGTGGGTTCATGAAAAGTAGGTCCTGCTTCACCAACTTGATCTCCTTCTATGACAAGGTGACCTGCCTAGTGAATGAGGAAAAAGCTGTAGCTGTTGTCTAACTGGACTTTAAAGCCTTTGACACTGTCTCCCACAGCATCCTCCTAGAGAAGCAAGCCGAGAGAGGTGTCCTCTTCGCTGGGTAAAAAACTGGCTGAACCTGTGGTGAGACTTGTGGTGAACAGAGCTAAATCCAGTCAGTGGCCAGTCATGAGCAGTGTTCCCCAGGGCTCAGTTTTGGGGCCAATATTGTTTAATATCTTTATCAATGATCTGGATGAGGGGATCGAGTGCACCCTCAGTAAGTTTGCAGATGACACCAAGTTGGGTGGGAGTGTCGATCTGCTCAAAGGAAGGAAGGCTTTGCAGAGAGATCTGGACAGGCTGGATTGATGGACTGAGGCCAATTTTATGAGGTTCAACAAGTCTAAGCGCTTGGGGAAGAGTGGCTGGAAAGCTGCCCAGCAGAGAAGGAACTGGAGGTACTGGTTGACAGCTGGCTGAGCATGGGCCAGCAGTGTGCCCAGGTGGCCAAGAAGGCCAATGGCATCCTGGCTTGTATCAGGAATAGTGTGGCCAGCAGGAGTAGGGAAGTGATGGTGCCCCTATACTCAGCACTGGTGAGGCCACACCTTGAATATTGTGCTCAGTTTTAGGCCCCTCAGTACAAGAAGGACATTGGGTTGCTGGAGCGTGTCCAGAGAAGGGCAATGAAGCTGGTGGAGTCTGGAGTGAAAATCTTATGAGGAGAGGCTGAGGCAACTGGGTTTGATTAGCCTTGAGAAGACGAAGCTGAGGGGAGACCTTATTGCTCTTTACAACTACCTGACAGGAGGTTGTAGTGAGGTGGATGTTGGTCTCTTCTCCCTAGTAAGAAGTGATAGGATGAGAGGAAATGGCCTCAAGTTGCACCAGGGGAGGTTTAGGGTGGATATTGGGAAAAATTTATTCATTGACATAGTGGTCAGACATTGGAACAGGCTGCCCAGAGAGGTGGTGGAGTCACCATCCCTGGAGGTGTTCAAAAAACAAGTAGATGTGGCACTTTAGGACATGGTTTAGGAGACATGGTGGTGTTGGGTTGATGGTTAGGCTTGATGATCCTAGAGATCTTTTCCAACCTTAATGATTCTATGATTCTTAGTTTCTATTAAATTTAGAAACTGTGTATTAAATATGATAAACCTGTGTAATTGAGATTACTGCCTCTCTGTAAAGAAAATAATTTTCTTTATTTTCTATTTACAGATTATGAAATTAAAAAATGAAGCTTTTGTTTGAAGAAAAATACTCATCTTGTTTAATACTTCATAGGGACAAATATTGCCATGAGACACATCAACATTTTCATGAAAATGAGGAAAATTTTCGATGTCCAATGGCAAGACATGTCCATGAGTACTTTTTATGTTGCTTTAGGTATGTATGTGCATTACAAATAGCAGTCTATGCTACTGTTGTGGATCAAATAATTTCACAAGCAACCCTGAGTGACCTTCATAATTCTGTCCAAAGTCCACTGCTCAGGTCATATTTCCTGATCCATTTACCCTTACTAAGTGTTTTATCAGAAGAGACTGCCCAGACATTTGTTGAAGCGAAATCAATAATAATAAAGCAAGTGTTTGTGTTAGAAGCAGCTTTTGCAGTAATATTTTCTCTACCAGGAAAGAAAAGTTAAAATAAAAGAACTTCATTACAGGGAGAGAGTGATTTTTTTAAAAGAGCTCTAGCTTTAAAAAAAAGCGCCCTTTTCAGTAGATATTTAAGCTTGTTGTTCACTTCCAGAAATTCAACATGATACCAGTATGATACTGTCAGGCTAAGAAGTAACAAATAAACCTTCTAATAGACTTGAACTCCAAACTTACAGTTCAGTGGAGAATAGAAGGGTCTTAGGGGTTAGAAATTCATTATGTGTCTAGGAAACATCAAAGCAAAAAAAGTTAGGACTGCATTAGTGGCTAGAGCCTTAATCCAGAAAAATCCCTAAGTGCTGTTATAATATTATGGTTGTGAAGTGAGCTGTTTAATTTTAAAAAATGAGTATGTACTTCAGTGATTTTCTTGATCATGGAGAAAAATTAAAAGTCCATGTTTTCATGGTTAGCACATAATAACAAATTAAGCTTGGACTACTGGTGATTAGGGGAATCTCTCAATCTTTTATTCATTTGATACAGGTGTTAAATGAGCCTTTTTCACTTATGGCAGCATCAAGACCAAAGTAATATTTCTTAAATTGTCACAAATGGAATGTAGCCATTCTCTTTTTTTTTTTTTTTTTTCATATTAGTTCTATGTCCATTATTTCATATCATTACAGTGCATCAACCCCCACCAATGAGGTCAGACAACTGCAGCCGTCCTGTGTTATCAATGGACAACACAGGTTTCTTAAATTAGTTGAAACACCAACATTACATACTAGGTAATCAACACAAATATTACAACTGTTCCCCTTCTTTCTATGGGCCAGGAACTGCACTTCAGATTCTTGGTTTTGCATTCCATAAAACAAGTAAAAATTTAAATTAAAGCCATAAGAACACTGTTCAAAATAACAGGCTCAAAAGCAAAAAGAAAGGAAGTACATTTTTATACTGTGTATTTAATTTACGAAGCCACTAATCACAGAATGTTTTGGCTGGGAAAAGTTTTTATGTTTCAAATACAAAGACACTGGTTTTGATTAAAAAAGTAATAGCAAAATCAAACCTGATCAAAACTGCAGAAATATTCTAAGAAAACACTAGTCTTACACTCTTCCTTAGATATTAATAAGTGCTCATGGTCAGTTAAATAAGTTTAGGACAGATAGAAGGTTCCTGCAGAGCACTGAGGAGAACTTTTTGATGCAGGTGGTGGAGGAGCCAATGAGGCGAGATGTGCTGCTCGAACTTATCCTAACCAACAAGGAAAGGCTGGTTGAGGATGTGAGAGTTAGGGGTAGCCTTGGCTGCAGTGACCATGAGATGGTCGAGTTCAGGATCCAGCATGGCAGAAACAGGGAAACAAGCAGGATTACAACCTTGGACTTCAGGAGAGCTAACTCTTCAAAGACCTGCTAGGAGGAATCCCATGGGCTAGGGCTCTGGAAGGCAGGGGGGGTCCAAGAGAGCTGGTCAATATTCAAGGACCACTTTCTCCTAGAAGGAAGAAGTCAGGCAGAGGAGCCAGGAGACTCACATGGATGAGCAAAGAGCTTCTAGAGAAACTCAAATGGAAGAAGGAGTTTTACAGTATGTGGAAAAAGGGACTGGCCACTTGGGAGGAATATAGAAATGTTGTCAGGGTATGCAGAGATGCGACGAGGAAGGCCAAGGCCCACTTGGAATTAAATCTGGCAAAGCACATCAAAGATAACAAGAAGGGCTTCTTCAAATACATGAGCAGTAATAGGAAGACTGTGGGGATACAGTGGGCCCACTGCTGTATGAGGTGGGGGCCCTGGTGACGCAGGATGCAGAGAAGGCAGAGTTACTGAATGTCTTCTTTGCCTCGGTCTTTACTGCTATGGCTGGCCCTCAGGCATCTCAGACCTCAGAGGTGAGAGAGAAAATGTGGAGAAAGGAAGACTTACCATCAGTTGAGAAGGATTGGGTCAGAGATCACCTAGGCAAACTGGATCCTCAAAAATCCATGGGCCCTGATGGGATGCACCCGTGAGTGCTGAAGGAGCTGGTGGATGTTCTTGCTGAGCCACCCTCCATCATCTTTGAAAGGTCATGGAGGACAGGAGAGGTGCCCAATGACTGGAGGGGAGCCAATGTTGCTCCAATCTTCAAAAAGAGCAGAAGGAGGACCCGGGAAACTCTAGGCCAGTCAGGATTCACCTCTGTCCCTGGAAAGGTAATGGAACAGTTAATCATAGAGGTCATCTCCAGGCATGTAGAGGAAAAAAAGCTGATCAGAAGTAGTCAACATGGATTCACCAAGGGAAGATCATGCTTGGCCGACCTGATAGCCTTCTGTGGTGGTGTGACTGGTTGGGACACAGGGAGAGCAATGGATATTGTTTATCTTTACTTTAGAAGGACATTCAACACTGTCTCCCATAACATCCTTATAGAGAAGCTAAGGAAGTGTGGGTTAGATGAGTGGACAGTGACGTGAACAGAGAGCCGGCTCAGCAACAGAACTCAGAGGGCTTTGATCAATGAAGCAGAGTCTGGATCGAGGCCTATCACTAGTGGTGTTCCCCAGGGGTCTGTGCTGGGTCCAGTCCCATTCAGCATATTAATCAATGACCTGGATGAAGGGACAGAGTGTAACCTCAGCAAGTTCTCTGTTGATACCAAGCAGGGAGAGTGGCTGATACACCAGAAGGCTGTGCTGCCATCCAGCGAGACCTGGACGGGCTGGAGAGCTGGGCCGAGGGGAACCTCAAGAAATTTAACAAAAGCAATTGCAAGGTCCTGCAGCTGGGGAGGAAAAACCCCATGCATCAGTACAGGCTGGGGGTTGACCTGCTGGTGAGCAGCTCTGTTGAGAAGGACCTGGGAGTGTTGGTGAATAACAAGCTGACCATGAGCCAAAAATGTGCCCTTGTGGCCAAGAAGGCCAATGGTATTTTGGGCTGCATAAAAAGGATTGTGGCCAGCAGATTGAGAGAGGTTATCCTCCCCCTCTACTCTGCCCTAGTGAGACCACAATTGGAGTACTGTGTCCAGTTTTGCACCCCTCAGTTTAAGAAGGATGTGGAACTGCTTGAGCAACTCCAGCAGAGAGCTACCAAGATGATCAGGGGACTGGAGCATCACCCTTATGAGGAAAGGCTGAGAGACTTGGCTTTGTTCAGCCTGGGGAAGAGAAGACTGAGGGGGGATCTCATCAATACCTATAAATATCTCAAGGGTAGGTGTCAGTGTGATGGGACTAGTCTCTTTTCAATAGTGCCCAACGACAGGACAAGGGGCAATGGGCACAAGTTGGAACACAGGAAGTTCCAGCTAAACAGGAGAAAAAAGCTTCTTTCCCGTGAGGGTGCCAGAGCAGTGGCACAGGCTGCCCAGGGAGGCTGTGGAGTCTCCTTCCCTGGAGACATTCAAAACCCGCCTGGACGCGTTCCTGTGGCCCCGGCTCTAGGTGTGCCTGCTCAAGCAGGGGGGTTGGACAAGATGATCCCCAGAGGTCCCTTCCAACCCCTACCATTCTGTAATTCTGTGATTCTGTTATAGATTAATCTTTCTTCAAAATTGCTGTAGTCATTCCTACATTATATTCTTTACCTAAATTAGTTACTTAGTGTATGCAGGTAAATTTATCAGAACACATACAATTGATCACACTGATTTTAGGTAAAACTAGTTTTAGTATTCCCTAATTTTGAATACTTGACTTTGCAGTCTTAAGAATCTGCATTTCAAGTATTCTTTTGCTTTTAGTGGATGTTTTTTAATATGCCTATGCATAAAATATTGTAGAAAATGAAATAGAGAACGAAAAGAGATAGCATTTGTCTCATCATGTTTCCCATGGTAGTGATTTATATAAGAATATTCCTTCAAAATGCAAAGCCAAGGTCAAATAAACTTTTCAACAGGATCTACAGATATGGGAATAACAAATATATTTTCTATTACCAGGAGTGTACTCAACTACATTAGTGTTTTGAAATATGCAATGACATTGATTAGAAAAAGGTATTCAGTTACTTTCATATTTACTCTCACTATTTTGTCAATCCATGTTATGTAGAAAGATAAATATATTTACAACATTAAAACTGCAAGATTACCTGTCATATTTCCTTCTATTTCTTGACAGAAACATAGTCAAGTTTAAAATGTACTTTATCCACGTTAAAGTATGCTTTGCATAACAGTTATGCTTGTCAATCATTGTAATGACAAACCTAGCAAACTTTAAATCCATCATGTAGTTTAAAATGTAAGGTCTCATTTTACACGTTTTAACTCTCAGTAATGAGGGAGCTACCTGAGACTCTCAGTGTTCTAAGAATTTAGATGTAAATTGGTTTTGTAACACGGTAATGTTATAATCAATTGGGATTTCTCAGTCCTTAATTTCAGCTGATACTTGCTGGCACTGAGGCAACAGAGTTGCTTCTAATAAAGTAGGAAGCAACATTCAGATTTTAAAAGTGTTGAGACAGTGAAATTACAAGCCAATAAATGTTCATTCATTCTGTTCCTGTGTTTTATTGCTAGTAACATCAATGCCGTCATGCTGTCCCCTAAGATATGACATTCTATTTGTAACCAAAGCATGTAAGCTAGAAGCTATATATGCAATATATCTTATTAATGTGTATGCTACGTGTTTCTGCAAGAGAACATTTGCAAATTGTATAACTGGGTGTATCTGACTAATCCTCCACACTCATAATTGTCTGATAATAAAAAAGGATGAACTTTTAAAAACTTTTTTATTATCTCCTATTATAGTCACATGTCATTTTATGATGCTTCTTCCTTCTTCATACATTTTCAAGAGGGATACATGGTAGAAATCCTGCTTATAATTGCATAAAGAGCTGTCCTAATAAAGCTGCATATTTCTTATTGTCTAGAGAGGAATTAACACAGTCTCTGGTGGTATGTGGAGCTACAAGATCTTCAAAAGTGTATAATAGCTACTATCAGCTGTCCAAGATTATCAAGCAGAACATTTGGGAAATTCCTATTGTGCGAAAGCCTACTCCTCCCTAAATATTTCCAAAGGGTTTGTGACAGTGGTGGTCGCACCTCCATGCAACAAGTCCTTCTGGAGTATGAGGGACACACCTGCCCCACTGATTCTGCAGACAAGGCTACAGGAGGTTTTACCTTTATAGAAGTTCTGACAAAATGCAAAGCCTTTCAAGAATTTAAGACTAATTAAGTTAATTATTTTATGTATTTCCCTGAGTATATGAAACATTAAAATAATCATCTCCTGTTCAAAAAAATGTGCACAATGCACTGGTTTGCACTGTACCGTGTGAACCAAAAAGAAAAATTCTGTCACCGACTTTGTAATTGCCTTTTCAAAATCCTTCACATCTTTCTTCCATTTTAGGCATTTTCCCCTCTTCAGAATCCTTGACGTTCACAAAATTTAAATAAAACACAACCAGTGGAAGAATATAACTGGAACATGTTAGACAAATGTTACTTTGTTCCTTTTATTCTGAAAAAAAAATTTATATTTGAAGGAATTTCATATACTGACATAACTCTAATTCTGTATGGGCTGAAAGTTTTCAAGAGCGGGGCAGAGGCAAAAAGTGTGTAACACATTTTACTTGAGTAAGGTATGAAAATGTGCTAAATAAACAGCAAAACAAACTATCTAACAAAACCACATTTTCTCTACATTTAAAGGAAACAAATAAATCTAAACATTCACAAACGAGAACAGTTATGTTGGAATTTAGTGTTATTTGTATAATGTTCAGTACTTCTTTTCTGTTAGTAAAGAAGAGCATTCCATTTCAGCAGCAACACTGAGCATGTATTATAAGATCACAATGCCTGATCCTGCAAGATGATCCTGATGGGAAAGGGGGGAAGAGGCAAAAAAGGGAAGTTGATTTTGTTTGCCCAGTGAACCTGACTGAAGGAAATAGTTGGACGTAGGTGCAAAGGCAGTTGTAGACAGGCAAGAAATATATGACTGTATGTCACTAGGAGATAAAAATCCAACCAAAATGAAGCAACTGAATACGAGGAACCGTAGTATCATACAGTAACCCATCTACTGTTTCAGTCATAACCAAACAAATTTAAGTTCTGATCTTCCTATGTGCAAAGAAGAGGAGGGTAGTAGTCGGGTTTTTCTTCCCTATAATTCCAGCATTTTTCTACTACTAGTTACACAGAATATATTTCATGAAAAATGTATTATTATATGACATTACTGATTTCTTTGTTGTATTACATATTTAAATATATTTAAATGCACAACAAGTAATCTGTTAAAATGATCCTTTATTCTCTCTCCATATGGATTCCTCTACAGATATGTGCCTTCTTCTTTCTCATATATTTATCTCTGGTTATGCAAAAAATATCATTGTATTTCTTAGTGAGTGTTATGGATAGTTTATTCTCCAACGACAATGAAAAAGATTTCTGAAACTAATATTTGGACTAATTTGGAAGCAGGGAGTAAGTTGACTTTGGAAATAAGTTTCAAAAAGCTCGTGTATGCATAATGTAGAGCATAAAATAAACTTTAAGCTGGTAAAGTGCTAGGTGCTTAGTATATATGCAGATTCACACCTAGTGTCCCACTATTCTATTCTTTGTTGTTCTGTGTTTGCATCACATCTCAGTTTAGCATCATCTGTGAGTTTCATTAACATGATATTTGAACTCCCTTCTAAATTATTAATGAAGATGTCAGATAAAGAAGGAGGCCGAAACCTTCTACACTAGTATGCCCCTAGACATCTCTCCCTATCTGATAAGTTGTCGTTCATCATTAACTACTGTTTATGGCTATTGAGCTACTTTTCATGCTGTATCATACGGTTTGTATCCAAGGAAATTTGATTTTTTCAGAGTATTATTTCATGAGACTCTTTCTACTAAATTCTTTGCTAAGATGCAGGTTTGTTATGTTTGCAGAATGGCATTCCCTTCAGTCATCCATTATGTTATTTCACCCCCCCAAAAAATCATGTTTTGCCTGTAAAAAAATCAATGTTTATTAGAGAAAGTTGACTATTTTTAATGCTTTCATTATCCTCACTTACTTCAGTAGTGAAGGTGTGCAAAAGTAAGAATCCTAAAAGGACTCATGCGTAGAATTCACTTTTAAATTGATTAATAAGTCCTTCTAATATCATTTTCTGTTGGTCTAACTGAAGAGTTTCATCCACTTTAAAATAAATTGGTGTTTTTAAGTTAATATATAGGACATCAGATATCCTTTCTATTACTGAATGCTATAAGATACTTGCATTTGTAAAACTATTTATTTGTATATAAACTGTGTAGGTAACTTTAGAACACTGTCAAATTTCTTTATATGTAATGAGACTGCAATTAAATAGCTGATAATGTGGACTATCATCTAATATTCTGTATTGTCCTTTATGTCCCTCTTGAATAACCTTTCAATACAATAATTTGTTTTCATCTGTATTATTAAAAAATCAGTACTAACTTGTTTTGTAGAAACTAAAAGTAGTTTCAAGGTCATAATACTGTTTGAATGCAGAGTAAAAATTATATACAGTGGTGATTTCTAGATTTCTCTCCTTGTGTTATTTTTTTAAACAGCAGTGGATGTTGTTGTTTCATTTTAATCTAATACAATGAATTTCCTTGTGAAATCCACAAGAGGAAACAGTATTTATTATAAAAATAAATTTTAAAAAGAAGAAAAAAAGAGAAGAACACAATTTTATTGCCTTATTGCAACAGTGGTAGTTCTACTTGTCAGTTTAAACATGATATAGTACGAACATGGAGATCGAATTATTCCTAGTCAGTTGTAAGCTTAGTACCTAAGTCAGGAGCCTAGTCAGCTTAAGTTCTCTCTCTAGTCAATGGAAATGGGTACAGAAGGCACTTTGAGAAGGTACTTTTATCTCACGTGCAATCTGAACTGCTTCTTCAATGTGCTTATCTCTCCCCACTGATGTGAAAGGGAGTTTAAGCTGACTAGGCTGCACAGTTAACTTCTGAAGTCAGGCAGGAATATTTTGTGATCTGTAATGTCTTTTACTCTGATGCATCACCAAGCTTTTAAGAGGAGCACCTGGAGTTCGTGCACAGTTGCAGCACCCAGTGAAGGTAGCACAGTGATTCTGGGTGCTGGCCTTCCCCTTTGGTTCTGACTTTGGGCTGCTTGGGCCTTCAAAGCACATCTAGTTTGGGCTGGTAGGTAACTATTCTCCAGGGGCTTCTCCACTTGGCCTTGCAAGCTGTTTCTGTCCTTTCTCTAATTTTAATTCTCCTACATGTCCAGTACTCGGATGATAGTATAATATTTTTATGGTCCCCATGCCATCTGAGGACCTCTTCAGTTCCTGGTCAATTCCTCACAAAGAGATGCCAAGGCTCAGGATAAGGAACTATAATGTATTAGCAGGAACATATGTAATACTCAATTAGCCAGAGCCCTGAGCACTTTCACAGCAGTACTTCATTGTTTCCTTTGTCCCTTTTTTCTTCTTCTTTTTTTTTTTTTTTTTGCTTTCCCCATTTCTGTGAAATGCCATCTTTACTTTGTCATGTTATGTGGTGGCAGAGAAGTTAATAGCTGAGAAGAAAAGCAGAGCGTGGGTACTGTTGCGTTCAAAAGTGCTTTTGAAATGAGTGCATGGTAGCTGAACCTCACAGCTTGTTGGTTTTGGATAACTTGTTTAGGGGGCTACTGTGGATAAAAAAAGCAACACAGAGAGCAGGGAAGTGGCAATAACAGCAGTTTCTCTTCTCATTTCCAGTTGTGGGGAGGCACTTATAATAATTACCAGCAAAGTGGAAAACCCAGCTGGAATTCTGAGCAATTTCTTTTTTCTGTACTTTATCTTTATTAAATTGTTATATTTCCACCAGGTTTTTGCTGGTATTAGGCATAACAAGAGAGAGCAAAAAGGACAGAAGTGAAAATTGTCGCAGCAGGATGCCTGAAGTTACGTTCCTTAATCTTCGTCTGGGCACCCAAGTAAAAGCAGAGCAATTTTGAAAGGTGTTGAGGATCTTTAAGCTCTCTTATCCACTATAAATTTAATAGATCAGAAACACCCGTTAAAGTCAGACTGTTAGGTTTACTTGCCTTTAAAATGTGGTATAGTTTTGTAGTTTCTGATGCATAGATTTATACAGTTGTGGTCTTTTGAGTTCTTGTATTTAGCCTAAATCTTACTTAATTTTCTTATTTTCTTAATGTTGATCTTTTACTACAACAGTAAAAAACTCAAGCAGAATATAAATGGTAGGTGCGTAGTGAATATAATTAGTTTATCGTAATTACCACTGAGGCAAAGGTAAGAGTACATTAACTAATGTAAATGCTTAGACAGTTATCAGAACAAAGGTCGACAACACAATACAGTGCATAATGAATGTTTTAAAAGGGTTTCATCTGGATTGCCAAAAAGTATACTTTTTAGTATTAGAACTAGTCTTTCTAAACACAATTGGTACCCATTTAATGAAGGTCTCCTCGTTTTTTGGTGTTTATACTATTCAGTTGCCTAAACACATTTGTAATGAGTAATGAGCCCACATTAGTCATAATCACTTAATGAAGCTACGCATTATTTTTTCTTTTGTCTCGTAACTTTCTTTAGGGCTAATTGCACAGTTACAAACAGCTTTTTCAGAGGTCTTGATATGCCCTCGACACCAAAAATGGGTGAATAATGTTTCTTAAATATTTTCATAATTCAAAATAAAAATATTTTAATAAAATATCCTGGGGAATCTTACACTTAATGAGAGATTTGTCCAGCTAAGTTATGGATTCACATAGAGCAGATATTTAACTCTACCTCTGAAATTGTATCATGCTTGTGCTATTGGAATAAAAATATTTTCAGTGACCTATGGTCCTGCATGTCTACAATTTTATTCAATCCCAAAAGTACAAACCAGTGGGAGAGCAGAATGTTACATGATGGTCAATTAACAGGTCCCTTAGATAAACTTTTATTTGAAGCAACTGCTGACGAAGAGAGTCTAGAACCCATCCACGAGGTTGGGTTGTACCGTGAGGCTCCAACAGATAATGATGTACAAAGACCTTTCCTCCACTCAGCTGGTTATTCTGCCAAGTAGAGAACCCTATGGTTGTCTTTGTTATGACACAACTGTTTAAAATGAGCTCTGAGACCACCAGACTATAATGCAATTTAGGCAAGCTGACCTGAGTAGGAGGGAAGAGTCTTTATTTGCTGATATATATTAGGATTATCAGACTTCACTAGGAAGGCTGGGACATTGCTTAGCTTTTAGGCCATTGGTTGCTTCCTTTTTTATTATCAAAAACCCATTTATTATTAAGGGTAGTCAGAGATACTGAGCAGTCAAAACATTTGTGTAATAATAATGTGTAATAATGCTTATTTAAAAGAGGATCAAATGTCAGATAAACTGAGGGTACACTTGATGATAACATGAATCTGGGCCAAGTACAAACTGGGCAGATCCAGGAATTTACTAGTTGTTACCAGGGAAAAGTGAGTAACGTATCTGCAGCGCAGCTTAAACTTTCATTACATTTGTTATTTCTGACCATTGCCCTCATAGTGAGCTTTCACTTAAGCAGTGTTAAGCTTTTTTTTCTTTTCTCTCACCACAGAACAAAACTAATGAACATACTGGGGAAAAAAAAAAAACACAAACCAAACAAAATCCAGCAACCAAAACCCCAAAACAACCCCAAAACTGAGCAACGTTAGAATAAATTATCCTGATTATTAACTGCAATAAAATCAAACAACATGGAGAGTCTTGTGGGTACTAAACTTACTGCAGAGCATGACAGCTTGAGTTCATCTTATATTCAGTGAAGTCTGCACAAATATTACTAATATCTCAGAAACATTCAGCTGTTACTTTTTCTCAAGACTCACATTTTTACATTTTTTATAATTCAAAACAATGGAAGCAAGAGGGAATTATTATCTGAAGGAATCAAAAACACATGGTGGCCACTCAGTATCAAGGAGTGAGGACAGGGGAAATTGTCAGGTTAAACTTAGAATCCATTTCAAAATGGTATTTCAATTTTATAGCAGATCTCATCCTGTGGGAACCCTTTTTTTTGCTGCTAAAACTGTGGTGCTCTGCAGCTGCATAATTTTTAACGCTCTTCCTAAAAGCAAGGAAAAATATCTTTATTCTTCCCATGTTTGAATTTAAAATAATTACTTTTTTTTTCATCTTTCTTCTTATTTTTCCATAATTTAATGTAAAGAAAAATCCATCCAGAAAACAGAATACCACCACATTCTCCTACCCAGTGTTAAGTCATTTTTCTGTTAGGTCTCAGATTACTGCTACACTCTCTTACTACTTTAACAGCCAGGTTTAAAAAAGAAGAACCTGACAAATAAAATCACTTTCTTTTATGTGTGTTTTTGGGGAAAGAAGAAGAAGAAGCTGTTTAGCTTAGAATGGACTGAGATAAAAAGGTAAAATATTGTTTTTCCCTTGCATTCTCCATTTATTAATAGTGACTGTGACTCCTCTTAAGGTAGTAGGGAAAATACAGCCACATTTACTAAGAGTGTATCTAGTTTTCAGTACTTCTCTTTATAGTTATACAACAGAGGATCCATCTTCAGTTTTCTTGAGAATGGATGAAAAATATTGTTGTATTATATTTATTTTCCTAATACAATAAGCCAGGTCTTATTTCTTACTCACGTTCTACAGATAACTATGAATTCAAAATTTTGAAATTAAAAATATCTGCAGATGCCTTTCTAAACTTCTTATTCTTTCATCTTTCAGGTAGACAAATGTAATAGCTGTTTTTCTATCAGTTTTCCCTTTCTATTTATAATTCACATAGAAAAGCACACTTTATGGCATGTCATGTCATGACATAGAAGTTATGAAACAAAATAAAAATGTGTATATATAGTATGGCCCAAAACTTCTTGAATATTTTGAAATTCTTTACTTGAAAAAAAATTGGTTCAGTTTATTTTTCCCAGTCCATTTCTATGGAAGAATATAAAAGAGGTACAACGAGAAATAAGGATTTCCAAGCCCTCTTTTTAAGGCTGTTTAAATGGGAGAATAACTTCCAGAACTAGTGCTCAGACTTTTAATGATATCTCAAGCACATTATTAGTCTATTACTGAGCCATGCCAGAAGGACAGAATTAACCAGCAGCTATTTTTCGTGGCTCAGGAATGTAGAGACTCGAAAGGTGAGACTTGCTATTTGGGACAAGTCTATATAAATTTTAAGGATTTTATTCATTTTATGCAAATTCAATTTAAACATTCAATGGAAAAAGCTGTATCATGTAATCACAATGAATAAATTATTGGGGTGATATGTTACTACTCTTCAGAATATGCTTTAATATTGTTCATTATAAAATTCAAAATCTTGGTCCTGATGAACTCCCGAGAATTTTGAGCCTGGTCTTCAGTGTGCTCAAAATGTAATCCCACAAATAGGCATAAATATGTAGAAATAGTCACTGGACAAAGAGGAATCTTTATTTTTTTATGAAACACCTTTTAAAGAAAGGGCCTTGTTCTGAGAAGAACCTGTATTCATGCCCCAAACAGTTTAGGCAGTAAACTGAGACGCCAGTGTTAGAGGACTTGTCAGCCTTATCTCCTTGTGTCACCTGGGGGAAAGATCAGCCTTTTAAGACAATCTTTAGTGGGCAAAATCCCCTCTGAAAGCTATCATGTTTTCCTCATTTAATGCACATATAGCCTGGAATGATCACACTCCAGCCACATATACTTTACTTATATGACCAAATTTATGAGAAGATAAATCTAATCATGATCTGTACACAAGTTCACCAATACTATCAAGTTGCCTCCCTCCCTTCCTCCCTTTTTTGCTCATGCTCTGCTTGTGCACATTTCTTACATATTCATTCATACCATTCTGGAGTAAAACATTAGTTTCCTGCTGTGAGCCAGATCACAGTCCATGATAGGACCCAGACCCTAAAGCATATAGGCAAACCAGTCCAGAGCACTTGAATATCATGCTTTCTGCTGATGACATCAGAAAAACCTAGATACTGCCAGTGAGATAAAAATTTCACCCACTGACATAACAAACACACCAGCTGGCTAAAACAGCTCTCCAGTGAGATAAGCATAATCTTTCAAAAAGGGAAAAGCAAAGACATCATGTTTGAAAGTGAGCCCTGAAACAATAGGACATTTTTTCTGCATACATTTTATCTGGAGATGATACATGAAGTAAAGCCATTTAACTGTTTTAGAAGCATGAGTGTATAATTTAGGTGCTTAATTCTGGCATGAGGCCTGAGAAAAAAGGAACGCATCTGAAAGGATAACAACGTTGTTTGATTCACATGACTCACTTTGAGTGATTTAGTTCATCCTGCCAGAAATCTTGTGACTCATCAGCTGGACCTCTGTGTCTGCTCTGTTGGCTCCAGTGGGAGCTATGAGTTACATGTAGACACCGAGATCTGGATGCCTTCCACCTCAGCTACTCAAATCAGTAAGAAGTAACCCAGAAGATCCTTGGCAAGCTCTTTGGTCTCAGTTTAAATGAACTGGCTCTCATTCCTTATTTGTAAGCATCTTAAGTTTCGATGCTATGTGCTGCTGTTGCTTTTCTACTATTGGGCTTCTGGGTGTTTTGTTTGCTTCTTTGAATAATCAGAGTGAACAGAAATACATACAGGTTTTCGTTGGCTCAAAAGTATTATTTGCTTCAGAATGCAAAGGCAATCTGCTGCAAACACTTTCTGTATAGTTGAATGAATACTTGCATTGTCTACATTGACCCTATTTTGCTAGCAGGCTCCACCTTTCCTCTTTTCAAACATCAAGTCTCTGAGTCCATAATTCAGAAGTGTCAAGCTACACATGAAGGATGATGGCTTATTAAATTTTCAAAATGCATTCCATATGTAACAGACCTGCTAGAAATAGTGAGAGTCATTATTTGAAGTAAGGATCTTGCTTGTCCTGTTCAATCATGACTGCAATAGCTGCAGGCTATTGCTTTGCTATTGGCCAGTCTGAATTATTGACTGGATTAGTAGATTGGGTGGAAGTTAAGAAACTCTCTACTTTCAATATTTCTGTAAAATGGCAAATGCAACTCTCCACTGTGGCTGTGGTCAGTCCAATAAAAGAAGAAGGTTAAATAAAATTAAGGTTGTTCAGTCCCTGAACAGAAAGACCAATGAAATTCACAGCTGGACTAGATGCTTCATTTAGGCCATGCTACAAATGGAGAAAAATGAACTAATGGTAGAGTTAAAACAGTATGTCAGATTTAAGTTTCCCACACTTTGTCAATTTGGAATTAGAAGGCATTTATGTTGCTTTAGTGTATATTTTTTTTATTTGGTGGTAAACAGAACGCTGTTGTTTCAGGATTATGGTGTGTTTTTTTTTCTTGTGGAGGATTAAGTCACTTCTGTCCTGGAAGGTATAAAAGCAGGAACATGCATATTATATAGCTGTTTCCTCAAGTTGTTCTCCGCTATCATTCTTGATGCCGGAATCAACTCATGTTAATTGGAGGTTGAACAAGATTATCTCCCCAGGTCCCTTCCAACATCTACCATTCTGTGATTCTTTGACTCTGTAATTAAAATTTTTGTTTTCTTTTGTTTTGTTTTCTGGTAAAAGAAGATATTTAGAACAGAACTAAAGTGACTGCAGTTTCTTATTTCAGTATTAAAATATAAAAAATCCAAAACGAAAAACCAGCTCAGAGGTTACCTGGCAGGTACAGCTTGACAAATAAATACTCAGTGACAAAGCTCATGGCATTTGCCACATAAAAGGAAAAGCTGAAACAAAAGAATTATTTCAGATGCTATAGAAGCCCCATTTATGCTAGCCTCTAAAAATTATTACATTTGCCACAGTTTGTACCATGGTAGCTGAGTTACTGCAGTTATTTACCCATTAATTATGAGACAGTAGGCATGTGCAATCTCATATTGCAGTGTAGCTGCTGTTTCATATTGATTACTTAATGGTGACTGCCTTGTCAAAATAAGTTGCTCAAGAATTTTTGCAGCTAAAATGAAGATTGTGAGCATTCTGCAAATCAGCTATAAACATAGTTGAAACACCTTCTAAAGCTGAGTTTATGACTACTTTGTGTCACTGGAGTCACACACAGCAGCCAGAGTACAGCAGTAAATCTGACCTTTGATATTCATAATCTATTTTAGATGTTTATATTATTTGCTATGCTGAAGGTCTGAGCAACTTCTATGTAGTGTGAATGGTAAAATCCTTTCTCAGACCCATAGTATGAAAGGTACTTAAGACTCAATTTTATATCCATGCTTTTGTCCTGTGTCTTTTCCTTTGCCTTTCCCTTCTGAGGATTCTATCACCACACATTACTGTAAGGCTTGTTTAGAAAATACTAAGAAAGTACATTCCAGGCATTTGTGATGTATGATCTGAAGAACATTTTAATGAATTAAAAGGACTATAATAAAAGATGTGTTATTTGATATGCAATTAATTATAAATAGACCTAATAAGCTACAGAAATATAAAGGGATGGTAGATAAAACCTAAGAACATCAGACAAAAAAAAGAAAGATAAGCTTAATAATGCATATTATACTTAGAAAATATCATGAGTAGGTGGAATTATTCTCACTAGCACCATAAACAGTAACTGTAGACCAGACCAGAGGGAATTTGGTCCTGAAGGGGTCTGGACAAGCTCTGCAGAAGCTTTGAGAAAAATTCTCTAAAAAGCTAAGCCTTCTGTTACAAGTAACAGCTCTGAATATAATTCTGAAAAATCTAACAAATTAGGAATCTTAGATTATTAAAAACCGGTTTCACAAAAGCGTATCTATTGAGCAATACCCTGAACAATATCCAGGTGTTACTGGAAAAATCCCACCTCTAAAATTATTTGGCTTCTAGCAACCTCCATGGATCCCAAGCTTCAAAAAATAGCTTAAGCTGCAATTGATAAAACTGCTTAGTATCTCAGTTTTGCATTTATCATCTTTCTGATTTTTCCAGAAAATATTTAACTATTCCACAAAGTAAAAGTATTTAGAAGAATAGAATCATCTTATAGCTCATATTGGAAGGGACCCATAAGAATCATCGAGTCCAATTCCCTGCTCCTCACAGGACTACCTAAAGATAAACCATATGACTAAGAGTGTCATCGAGATGCTCCTTGAACTCTGACAGGCTTGGTGACATGACCACTCCCTTGGGGACCCTGTTCCAGTGGCTGACCACTCTCTCAGTGAAGAACCATTTCCTAATGACCAGTCTGAACTGCCCCTTAAGCAGCTTCATTCCCTTTCCCTGTGTCCTATCGCTGGTCACCAGAGAGAGGAGGTCAGCACCACCTCCTCCACTGCCTGCCTTGCGGAAGCTGTAGCCTGTGATGAGGTCACCCCTCAGCCTTCTCTTCTCCGGGCTGAACCAAACCAAATGCCCTCAGCCACTCCTCATAAGTAGCCCTCAAGGCCTTTTACCATCTTGGTCACTCACCTCTGGACCCGCTCTAATAGTCTGGTGTCCTTCTTATACTGAGGTGCTCAAAACTGCACACAACACTCAAGGTAGGGCCACGCTAGTGCAGTGCAGAGTGGGACAACCACCTCCCCTCAGCTGGCTAGCTATGCTTTACTTGATGCACCCCGGGACATGGTTGGCCCTCTTAGCTGCCGGGACACACTGTTGACTCATAGTCAACTTGCCATCAACCCAAGCCCCCAGATCTTTTTCAGCAAGAGCCATTCAGATTGTCCCATGTCAGCCAGAATATCCTATCATCTAGTTACTGATTGTGATGAAAATTGTATTAATTTAAAACAACAAAGAGAACTCGAGCCATTCTTCCTGTATTTGGATATTTACTTGTCTCGTGATGTGCTAGTTAAGGTTCATAGAGTGAGTGCTTAAGAGAGCACTTTTCTCTCCCTTGAATATCTCCAGGATGGAGCCCAGTAAGGAGATCCTAGCTGAGACTGCTGCTGCAGAAAAAGGTGTCAACGGGAGAAATAGGCAGAGGAATAGTTAACTGGAAGTCTTGAAGGGGTTTGCCCTTGAGCTAGCACATACTTGTAAGCCTGTATAAAGGTCATCACTTCAGACCCTTATACACATAAAGGGTTGTACTTACAGACAGACATGCTTTCTGGATAAGTTTAAGGACTTAAAATGCAGTTAAATGATGAAATCATGCATATCTAATTCTATGAACCCTTTCATAGAAGAAACCTAAGTTGTTTTTGTTTTTAATTCTGCTTCTCTATTTATGATGTTATGTATGTTCCTGTGCTTAAGCATATTCATAATATTCTTTGTAAGAGATAGAAATAAGCATGCTTGTTTTAGAAACACTTGTGGACAGATTCTGAAGTCCTTCAGTTGCCGGTTTTACCACTAAATGCTAGTTACAGTTTGCCAGGCAAAATTATAATAAACTTAAAGTGATCAAATTTTATTGTAAATTGCAATGCTGAATAATATTCTTTGCCTTGTGGAAAAGTGGGTAATATAATACTTTAAGTACTGGAACATAAAAGACATCAAAGAATTAAATTTGGCTCGAAATAATGTAAAATATTATATTCACTCTAAATTTCCATTCCAGGATCAATGTTCAATGGAGTGTTCTTCAAAGAGATTCTCTAGTTTCCTTCGTTTCCCCAGCCCATTTTTTTTACATTTCTCTTGACAGTAAAACAGTTCCTTAGCTGAATCAGATCTTTCTGGTTAGTAGCCTGCCTTGCATTTTCTTATGAGGATTCAGTTGGGTGCAATAGGGCACATTGTTATGACCTATTTCTGAGTTTCAGGTAATTTGCATGTTACCAGAGTGGGTGTTGCAGGACTATTCTCTGTGCTCAGGTTCCCTGGTTCCAGATTTTCTGCAGTTGGAGCTAACTTGAATGTCTTTCACCATAATATACATACTTTTATCACACCTAACACCTAAAGAAGAATCTGAGAGGAAAGGCGATTGGCAATAGTCAATGGGCGGAGTAGCTTGGGCTGGTTGAATGTAAGTCACAACCACTTTCAGGGCTCAAAGTCAGCACACACTCACCGCTTCTAACTTTGCTTTTTGGGAGGAAACAATTAAAGGCAGAGCCTACGGCCCTTTTCCCTACAGGCAACACGCTGTTCTGCCTCACCATCACAAATCTGTCCGTTACTAGGTCAGCCTGCATTTTCCTTTTTTAAGCCTTGCTGGTATTTCTTGTTTTCTGATTTAACATTAGTGAAAAACAACAGCAACACAACAACAAAACCTCCCAGAAAACAGCCCTGAAAACAAAGATACCTAAACATGATTCAAGTACTTGTAGACATGAAGAAATCGTTGGTTTCCTTAGCAACTGAATGCAGTTCTATATTAAGAAGGAGAAAGTAATTAACCCTCTAATGTGAGATAATGCTGGAAACACACGTTTAAGTCTGCATGAATCTTTGGCTATTGCTCTAGCATATTAGAATTTTTAATGATAAAGTCTAATCTCTGGTTAGCCATCCTATTAAAGCAGCTGGGAAATTCCCAGGAACAGTAGTATATATCATGAATGGAAAATATCCAGGCAGTAGGTTGTAACTGTTGGTCCTGACAGATGCAGCTGTATGATCCTGTAATTTGATTTAACTGTAATATGGCTTTCTCTCCCCTTGTGCATGCAGCTATGATATGTCTTAATAGTTGTTTGGAGTGACATACTGATTCTGTTTTGGTCTCTGCTAATAGTTTTTCCTCATCCTTCACTATGAAGTTAGGAGAATTGTGCATTCAGATATGTATTTTGGTATGAATATGCTCCTGTGAAATTAAAAACTTTACAACTAGGATTCAGAAATACATGCTTTGACAAATATAGCATGATTCAGTGGAATATTTAACCATCCCACAAACTTTAAGAACTAGAACAGTTTTACCAATTTCTCAGTTACTACCTATGAAGTTGTAATGAATGTCTAACCATATGGTTTGACCATCAAAGTACAGAATTTCACAGACTTAGAGGTGGTTGTGGTGTAATCATTTGATTTCAGAATAATTCCTAGTTATGTAGGTGTTTAAATGTGGTGCAAAATTTGAACCCCAGATACCATATTGCAAAATGTTAACTATGATTTGTAGAAATGACTGCAGTAGATATAAATCTCATTAGAGGATCTCATTCTATTACACTGTAAATATACAAATTAAGGCTTGGTGATTGCTAAATATTATTAAATAATACTGAAATAATATAAGTTGATTTTAGTTCATTTTTACTGGAAGAATGCTCACATCTTATATCTAAAAATCAAAATTAAATATTATTTAAGAGTTTGATGTGTATCATATTAATAAAATATGTGCTTTCTTGTTCTTTATTTTTCTAATACTGTTGGTTGAAATACCAAACAAGGAAAACTAGTCTACTGTCACAGAAGAGAGAGAAAGAACACACTCCAGTTATAAGAGAGAGGAGAAATATATATTTTATTAATAGATTACAAAGACTTAACAAAATTTGTTAGTAAATGCAACAGTGGTTCAACAAGATTTGATGGCAAGGTTCACTTCATTATTTACTGCACAGAGGACAGGGTCAGGCAAATTTTCAGGGAGACCCTCCCATAAAGCCATGAGGCTCAGAAAGGGGCCCTTTTCTTTCTGAACTCCTTCTCAGAGAGGAGTCTAGTGGCAGCTGGATCCAATTCTAGTCCCAGACTCCTTCAATGGTTTATATCTAAAGGTTTTTGTGTACACAACCCATTTTTTAGCTAAGATTTCAAAGTTCAGCATGCTATTAGCCGCTTACTGAGCACATGTTGCAGCAAGGAATCTCTCAGCTCAGGTTGCAAGAGTAACCTTGAGAGGCATCCCTATTCAAGGGAAGACCCCATCATGCAACCCACTGCCATGCAGGGGAGCTCAAAGGGCTCTTGGGTGGCTCGCTATTTATGGGGGTAAGATGATTGGCTCATAGTCATACCTACATACCAGCTGCAGATGTTAGTTTCTACCAAGTGTGGCCTGAGTCAGATATTAATTAGCACTCTGGTTAGGTGGACAAGGATACACATCTATAATTTAGATTTCAACTATTGTGTGGTTATCTGTTTCCTGGGACTCCACTTTGAGCTGGATGCAACCACCATGACCAGGTGCATGTTATCATGACTGTCACTGGTACTTATTACTTGAGCAGAGCCAGGAGCAAAAGTTCAGGTGAGGAGGAGTTCACTGTCACATCTACTGCAGTAATATCTGTGTAACCCATCTGACTTTTGCAGTATTTTCTCAGCATTAAAAAAAGACAGGATTTCACCTCCTAGTCAAATGTCTTCATGGTGTATCCTTATTGGCTTCACAGGAGTTTTATATCAAGAATACAGCTGGCCTCTGCTTCTTTCATGGTACTGTGCCAAGGCTTATTATAAGAGAAGTCTTGCTCTGCTTCTGAAGCAATGATAAGAGGTATAGCATTTCAATGTACTCTTCACTGTGAGAATCTTTCAAAAAATTTTTGATCAGGCTGGTTCAAAGTCACTATGTACCCCTATTTCTAAACTGTATCTAACTGTCAAGGTGGCTGAGATTATGCATTAGATATTGTCACACTTCTGCCCCATCTCACTGATCAGATTATTATCAAGGTGAGGCTATTTGATTTCTCTGGTTTTTTTTCTTCTTTTTACGGTAAGAGAGAAATGCATTATAAAGGTACAGGCTATACACAAAGATTTGTAACTAAAAAAATAGAATTCTAAAGTTTTTCCTACATGGTCACAGACAGTGAACACAGAAAACCATTGAAGTTTTATACCTTTCTTCATTTAAGAAAAAAGCTTTAAAATGTTTTGATGTAGAATTCTGTCGTGATATCTCTTATATATAATTTTCACATGTTGTGAGATATTTATGAATATGTAAGTGAGAATAAGTATGTGCATGTGAGGGTTATTGTTTGTTCTGGAAAATAATCTTTTAACACTAATGAAAAGCAATCCACTTTGGAACCTGTAACTCTTAAAGTCTTTTCAGTCAGACTGAAACAAGTGTACAAATCTCTTTAAATTTTCAGTGAAAGGCTTTTAGTTATACTTTGTGAGAGTATACTTTGTGTACAATGATAACAATTTTAGCTTTATATATGCAGTGAATTTTAGTTTTATATAAGCAGACTATCTTCTGGAATTGAACATAGGAAACCCAGATCTGTACATACAGTTTTAACCTGAGAGGGCTAAATCGCTTGTTCTCTGGTCTAGAGCTCTGATTTATAAATACATATAGAATAGCTAAGGAGTGGGAAGGAAGGAAGGAAGGAAGGAAGGAAGGAAGGAAGGAAGGAAGGAAGGAAGGAAGGAAGGAAGGAAGGAAGGAAGGAAGGAAGGAAGGAAGGAAGGAAGGAAGGAAGGAAGGAAGGAAGGAAGGAAGGAAGGAAGGAAGGAAGGAAGGAAGGAAGGAAGGAAGGAAGGAAGGAAGGAAGGAAGGAGGGAAGGAGGGAAGGAGGGAAGGAGGGAAGGAAAAAAGGAGAAGAAAGATAAGAAGGCAGGAAGGAAAGAAAGTAGAAAAAAGAGGAAAGGAGAAAAAGAGGAAATGAGAGAAAGAAAAATCAAATTCTCACACTTGTCAGCTTTGTCTTGATCACTGTGTAGTCTTACCTGCCTTCTATCACTTGTTTTCTTTTATGCAGATACCCGTTAAGGATGAAAATATTCACTTACTGTGTGTCCTGTTAAAGAGGTTTGTGACTGTCATCAACCACCTGACTAACAGAAAGAATAACCAGTGGTAATCTTATCAAATCTTCTCTACAGTAAGAAGCACACTCTGGAGTAGTTAGTGACATTAAGACCATAAAAAATTCCATTGAATGTGCCTTTCTTCTCTGTTCTTATTAGATGTTCCAGTAAACTGTGAGTCATTTATGGGAGTTAAAGGGACTGAGAGCAGCCCTGTGGAGAAGGAGTTGGGGATACTGGTAAACGAAATATCGTATATGAGCCGGAAATGTGCTCTTGCAGCCCAGAAAGCCAACTGTATCCTGAGTTGCATAAAAGGAAGCATGGCCAGCAGGTCAAGGGAGGTGCTTCTCCCCCTCTACACCACTCTCATGACACACCACCTGGAGTCACCTGCGTCCACCTCTGAGGTATCCAGCACAAGAAAGACATGGACCTGATAGAGCAGGTGCAGGGGAGGGCCATGAAAATGATCAGAGGGCTGGAGCACCTCTCCTGTGAAGAAAGGCTGAAAGAGTTGAGGTTATTCAGCCTGGAGAAGAGAAGGCTCCAGGGAGGCCTTACTGCTGCTTTTTACTACTTAAATAGGGCTTACAAGAAAGATGAAGGCAGACTTTTCCCAAGGCCTGTAGTGACAAGACAAGGGGCAATGGTTTTAAACTGAAAGAGGAAAGGCTTAGACTGAACGTAGGAGGAAGTCTTTTACGATGAGGGTGGTGAGACACAAGAACAGATTGTCCAGAGAAATTGTGGCTGCCTTATTATTAGCAGTGTTCGAGGTCATGCTGGACGTGGCTTTGAGCACCCTGATATAGTGCAAGATGTCCCTGAACAAGGTATGGAGGTTGAAATTAGATGATCTTGAAAGGTCCCTTCCAATCCAAACTACTCTATGATTCTCTGACTTTGTGGTGAGAGCAGACTTATAGATAACTGCTGTGACAACATAAACTATACTGACATCCATTTAATTTGATATCCAATGGACTTTCATATCTAGGATTTAAATCTCTTTATTTATTGGATGGCAGAACAACATTTTTCACAGAAGTTCTTTCAGGACTTATGTTGAAATTCATCCCCAGGACCTTTCCTGGCAGCCTGTGCCATCATTTTAGTTGCTTATAGCCTATAGCCAGTCGCTCCATCTGACTGCTGCTGTCAAAAAGTCCCCACATGGGCACCATTATTCTTGTGTCTCATTTTTCTCAGCTGCTGGAACCACCCCACATCATTGTGCTTTTCTCAGAGAAGCAGATCTTTCTCAGCTGTGTCCTCTGTACTTCCTAAAGTTTTATTTCCCCCCCTCGAGTTGAATGAAGAGTGAAAGCAGAGACCATTACGTAATGATTAACAGAGGAACATCTACCATAGGACTGCTTTCTGTGAGGCTGAACTCAGGCCTTCAAATCTTCTGATTGTAAGGACATGGATTGCTTGGATCACAACAAAGAAGGAGGTGAGAAAATAAAAATTTAGCTGTTTGTGTCCATGAAAGCCAAATACAAACAATCATTTTCAGTTGTAAATTAAAGTCTCAATGAAGCAGATTACATTATCTTAAAAAAAAATTTCATGACATGCTATCTAAAGATATTTGCTATTTTTTTCATGCGTGCATCTATAAGTATGTTTCTGTGTTTGTGGAGAACAGGAGGTGATTAATTCTCAAAGAAACCCTGATAGATGGGGAATAGATGGCTTCTTCATCTGTAGTGAAGAATCAATATCTTTCACTGAAACATCAGCTGTAGCCAGATTTTAGATTTCATTACGTAACAGAAGTGAGTGCATTTGATAAGAATGGATTCAACGCTGTAGAGAGGAAATTGGCTAAAAACATAACTGAATTCAGATATGGATAGGTAGACAGTAGAGAGATTATATGATTTTACTGACAAGTAAAGATGGTACGATTTCAGCATCTGGAATTGACACAGTAGATCTGCTGCAGTAGGTTTCATGAATCACTTGATGTTTACAGCGGAAGGATATAAAGGTTCTTAAAATGTCTTCATAATGTGTCAGAATATATCAGAAGTTTCCTGAATGGAAGACAGTGAAGTAAGATGAGTATTTAAAATGCATGCTAAATGTATAATTTCCTGCCTTCTTTCACAGAGGTATGTTCATGCCCAAATCTACACTTTTTGGCTCATATTCATGACGAGTTAGGAGTTACATTTATATTCAAATTCTAATTTTCATCCAGTCATAATGTACTTGCTGGTGATACTAAACTAGGACATGATTTTGACTGTCTTGAGGGACAGGAGGCCTTGCAGAGGGATCTACATAGATTGGAGCATTGGGCAATCATCAGGGGCATGAATTTTAACCAGTCCAAATGCCGGATTCTGCACGTGGGACCCAGTAATGCCAGATACAAGTACGGACTGGGAGAGGAGTGGCTGGAAAGCAGCCCTGCAGAAAGGGATCTGGGGGTGCTGGTCAACAGCAGGCTCAAGATCAGTCAGCAGCGTGCCCTGGCAGCCAAGAGGGCAAACCGCATCCTAGGGTGCATCAGACACAGCACAAGCAGCCAGTCAGAAGAGGTGATTATCCTGCTGTATTCAGCATTGGTGTGGCCCCACCTTGGGTACTGTGTGTAGTTCTGGGTCCCACAATTTAAGAAGGATGTTAAGGTCCTTGAATGTGCCAGAGGAGAGCAACAAAGCTGTTGAAAGGGCTGGAAGGAATGTGCTCCGAGGAGCAGCTAAGGACTCTGTGCTTGTCTAGTTTGGAGAAAAGGAGGCTGAGAAGTAACTTCATTGCTCCGTACAGCTTCCTGAGGGGGGGAAGTGGAGGGGAGGTGCTGATCTAATCTCCCTGGTACCCAGTGACAGGACGCATGGGAATGGATCAAAGCCAGTCAGCGTTTAAGAGGTATTTGAACAATGACCTTAATAAGATGCTTTAACTTTCGGTCAGCCCTGTAGTAGTCAGGTATTTGGACTTGACGATTGTTGCAGGTCACTTCCAACTGAAAATATTCTATTCTATTCTATTCTATTCTATTCTATTCTATTCTATTCTATTCTATTCTATTCTATTCTATTCTATTCTATTCTATTCTATTCTATTCTAATTTTCCTTTCAAGTCTACCTTCATTATGACCTATGCCAAAATACAGGGTATTCCAGTACCACTCCTGATAAGAGTTTGGATCATATATGTCAGATACTTAATTAGAAAATCTTCAGTGGTGTGTCAGTTTGTGGGGGACGGTGTGCAACAGCAAATGGCAATGAATTTGCAGGATTCACAGCTTGGAATATTGATTTCAAGTAAGATAGGGGACCTGTACCTGGAGGGGTGATATGTAAGCATAGGTGAGTCCTTTCACTTCTATGAAACTATGATTAGCTCACTGATATTAACTGGCAATCAATTATTGGGAGACACAGCTACAACTAGAACAGGTCTAATTTTTTAGAAGAAATCCTCCTTGTATGCTGGTTTAACTCCATAAAAAGAGGAGGAAGTGTATGGGTCTCAACTAAAATGTTATTGTCCAAGTCATTTGTATTGTTTTAATTTGGAAATAAATGTAGCTCAATGGGTAGTTAGCTTTTCATGTTCCTAGAACATTAATCCGGTGGACAGAGTCACATCCACATATGGCATCTTAAAGACTACTATTTGCTAGTACAGTGCCAAGATTTTTTTTTATATCTATGATATCTTATTCCAAATGTGAGACATGACAGAAATCTCACAAACAGTAAAAGTGGTAAATTACAAGTTTTAAATTGAACCTACTGCACCTGCCTTATAAATAAAAATAAACCTTTTCACCTGTCCCAACTAAGCAACACAATCAACAAAAAATTGACACTGTTAGAAAGCTATTAAAGTCATGTGGCGCTCACTGCATGACACGCTAACGTTATTGAAAGTCTAATATCAATACTTACCAGTGTATCCCTAGGTCACTATTACACAGAGTGAAATCACATTATTTCAGTGTAGTTTGTTGCCCTACACATGCTAAAATTCTACATCTCTGGGAAATGTTTCTAGTGAAACACTTTTCAGTGATAATTTTAAATATATTCCCAGTGGAGAGATGGAAATCTATTGAAGTTCAGCGGAGGGATACCAAGATGATCAGGGGGCTGGAGCATCTCCCTTATGAGGAAAGGCTGAGACACTTGGCTTTGTTCAGCCTGGGGAGGAGATGACTGAGGGGGGATTTTATCAATACCTATAAATACCTAAAGGGTTGGTGTCAGCATGATGGGACTAGGCTCTTTTCAATAGTGCCCAATGACAGGACAAGGGGCAATGGGCACAAGTTGGAACACAGGAAGTTCCAGCTAAACAGGAGAAAAAAGCTTCTTTCCTGTGAGGGTGCCAGAGCCGTGGCACAGGCTGCCCAGGGAGGGTGTGGAATCTTCTTCCCTGGAGACGTTCAAAACCCACCTGGACACATTCCTGTGCCCCCTGCTCTGGGTGTGCCTGCTCAAGCAGGGGGGTTGGACAGGATGATCTCCAGAGGTCCCTTCCAACCCCTGCCATTCTGTGATTCTGTGGTGCTGTGAATAGTATCAAACCTTTGTTTAGATTAAGACATTTATATTTACTATACTTTCTAACTAATTTTTTTTTTAAGTTTATTTTCTGAGATAATTTGAGGATACCCAGTAATGTAGAAAATACAAGAATGTCAAAGGTAGATAAAATAAAACAAGACAAACCTATCACAAGAAAGAGAAAAACGTGTTATAGTGAGGAACACGATATTACAGTCAACACAATTGTACTTGTTCATATCAAAGTTAAACATTCTTAGTAGTACTTAATGAAATTTTAACCCACTGGACATCTTTCCTTCTCAAAATCCATCAATAAAAGAAAAACTTAAAAAAAAAAAGAAAAAAACAAACCCAACAGCAGGAAGAAAGAAAGCATACTTATCTCAAATGAAACTGATAAACAGTCTACATGTAAACTGAACACTGAAAAAAACAGAAGCAATATTTGACTTCTGGTGTATGACCACTCAGGATCATGAGAAGTTTATCCTTTAACTGTCGATAATACGCTGACAAAATGTTTGAACCCTTATGTCTGATACATAACGAAAAAAGTAAAAAAATCTGATTTTTAAAAAATTTTTTTCTTTTATTCCTTCTGACATAAACATTGCCTCCTACCTGTTCAAATCTTTTGACAGTGCTATTTAAAATAACAACAGGAAGTGAGTTCAGTCTTCCTCCAGAAAGTAATACATCCTTTGCATCTTGCCAGTCCAAACTCATCATGTTATCTTCTTGCCAGCTGTTTATGGGAGATTATGTGCCATCATGTTTTGGACTATCTCATTAAAATTGTCATAAGGGTACTGGGGATAATGGATTATCAATGCCATTATCCTCTCCTCAGGAGTATATTAAGTATGTAGATGAAGCCATTGATTCTTCAGAGTTTTTTGTATGAATCTGGATCACTAAAAGTTCATTCATAGAAAGTATTGTAAGAGATGCAGACAAAAAAGTATCTAATTAGCATGAATGATGAAAGTGCCGAGAAACAGTTACTGAGAGTCCTGAAAACAGCAGGAAACATAGAGGAACAAGAGAGAGAATTTGTGAAAGTTTAGGGGAATACTGCTAAGGCAGTATGGGAAAAAACCCAATTAACATAATAAAGACTTGGCTTAGTTATCCTGTCACCCCTTAATTTGTTATTTGATTTCCAGTGACATAACTTGTGTAAAATGATTCAAAGAGGAAGCCATATAATCACAAAAACAACAACACAGAAAGTGGGTAGCATCACTATGGCTGTCTGTTTGTCCATTTTAAGCTATGCATCTAGTTTAGGGGACCCAGGAATATTTCTTATTTTCTATGTTTTATGCAAATCTCGACCTTGGTGTCAGAGTCAGACCTGAGAGATTTCAGCCTACTCACTCTCACAATTATTCTCATACAAAGGAAATTCTGGAGACCTCAGTCTTTACTAAGAAGGCCAGAGTTCAGGAATCCCAGCTCCCATAGTCCAAGGGGAAAATCTGGAGAAATTAAGATGTACCCTTGATGGAAAAGGATGTTGGGGAACTGTTTAAGAGAACAGGACATACATAAGTCCATGGGCCCTGATGGCATGCACCCATAGTGCTGAGGGAGCAGGCAGATGTCATTGCGAGGACACTTTTGAAAATCTTTGATTGATCATGGTGATTGGAAGGAGTGCCTGTAGAGTGGAGGAAAGCAAATCACTGCTATCTTCAAGAAGGGCAAGAAGGAGGACCCAGGGAACAGCAGGCCAGCTAGCTGCACCTTGAACCTTGGGAAGTGGATTGAGCAACAAATCCTGGAAATCATTTACAGGCATGTGAAGGGCAAAAAAGTCATAAGGAGTAGCCAGCATTCTCCAAGGGGAAGGCATGCTTGACAAACATGATAAACTTCTATGATGAAATGACTGGACTGGTAGATGAAGGGAGAGCAGTGGATATTATCTGCCTGGACTTCAGTAAGATCTTTGACACTGTCTTTCCTAAAATCCTCATAGGCAATGTGTTTAGAATGGGCTGGATGAACAGACAGTGAGGTGGACTGAAAACAGGCTGAACAACAGGGCACAGAGAGTGGTGATCAGTGGTAGGAAGACTAGTTGGAGACCACAAACCAGCAGTGTACTCCAGAGGTAGACACTGTGTCCAATTGGATTTAACATAGAGACATAGAATCATAGAGTAGTTTGGATTGGAAGGGACCTTTCAAGATCATCTAATTTCAACCTCCATACCTTGTTCAGGGACATCTTGCACTATATCAGGGTGCTCAAAGCCACGTCCAGCATGACCTCGAACACTGCCAATAATAAGGCAGCCACAATTTCTCTGGACAATCTGTTCCTGTGTCTCATGACCCTCCCCCTCTCCATCTACTTCTCTCCTCTCCTCTCCCCTCCTATCCTCTTTTCCACTACACTCCCCTCCTCCCCTCTCCCTCTCCTCATCTTTCTTCATCTTTCTTGTAAGCCCTATTTAAGTAGTGAAAGGCAGCAGTAAGGCCTCCCTGGAGCCTTCTCTTCTCCAGGCTGAATAACCTCAACTCTTTCAGCCTTTCTTCATAGGAGAGGTGCTCCAGCCCTCCTCTGCACCTGCTCTATCAGGTCCATGTCTTTCTTGTGCTGGATACCTCAGAGGTGGACGCAGGTGACTCCAGGTGGTGTGTCATGAGAGTGGTGTAGAGGGGGAGAAGCACCTCCCTTGACCTGCTGGCCATGCTTCCTTTTATGCAACTCAGGATACAGTTGGCTTTCTGGGCTGCAAGAGCACATTTCCGGCTCATATACGATATTTCGTTTACCAGTATCCCCAACTCCTTCTCCACAGGGCTGCTCTCAATTCATTCATCCCCCAGCCTGTATTGATACCGGGGGTTGCCCTGACCCTGGTGCAGACCTTGCTGAACTCCATGGGTTCATGCAGGCTAACCCCTTGTGCCTGTCAAGATCCCTCTTGATGACATCTCTTCCCTCTAGTGAATAGGCTGCACCAGGCAGCTTGGTGTCAGAGGAGAGGAGAGGAGAGGAGAACCTTACCTTGAAAGGGTTGATACCTTATAAAGGAATGGCTGCTCTTCTCTTATATCAAGATTCTCCTTGTCCAGACATTACTTTCACAGCCCAACCTATGAAGTTGAAAATACCTGTATATGTTACAGTAAAACCATGAATTTTCTTTTAATGTTGGATTACTAATAATTTTTCTGAATGTTAATTAAAGGATTGGCAAGGCAGATCAGATGATTTGCTTTGTTCTTCCCCTTCTTTTATACCGTTTTTTACAAGTTTTTTCTGCACTGCTAGACTGCTCTGTCCTGGAATTTTATAGACTTTTATTAAGTGACTAAATAGTTCAGGGTTTTTTCTACATGTCTAAAACTATCACCACTCTACGGAAAATCACACACCAGCAGGAGAAGATGCTGTGTAAAAGGGCACAGTGTGAACAGTCCATCTCACACTGCTCCAGCTTCACATCTTTCCTCGCTGTTTCTGTTAAGCTAAAGGATAGACTTTCAGAGGTTAGACACACATTGGTTTGGTCTCATGATTGTGATAGTATGTTGGCTAGTGTGTGATCTTTGTTAAACAGGAAGATACAAAATGCAGATCACCTTAGAAAATTGCTGTGGGTGGTTAAAGACAGATGCACTTTCAGAATTTTATGATGTGTGCTCATAGATTATGTAGTCAGGTGGCTGTGCACATATTTGCAGAAGTATTCATACAACAAGTCTATTGCTTCACCTTAAGGTCTTATTTATTAAGCTGGGTACTATGTTGCATAGCCTGTTATGATGAAGTGAGCGTGTGCAGGAATGTACACATTAGAGTGGAAGACTTACTGAAAACTCAACCTTTTCCCTCGTAACTGAACCCACTTACAGTTTGCGTGGAGCTGCAAAGGTTCAAGTAAAGAAAGCAATTTGATATTAATTTTGTAGGAATAAGAGATACTTCAGTAGCAGTATGCATTTTCATTGATGAAGTTGTAGTTTGAATCAGCAGGTTTTGACCGTGGAAAATATACCCTTTTATTTTATCCCTCAAAGTGCATGCTGGTGGAGAAGCAGTATCATGGGATGCCCCATCATGGGTCACAGGGTGTAGTCTCATTTAAGCAATAGGAAGGTGGACATTGCCACATCTCACCTCTACATCTGTTCACATCTAAAGCCATACAATTTTCCTTGTCAAGTTCTTCACCTCCAATATCAAAGAATCAGATCACAATTCATTACATGTGCTGCTTCATCACTGTCTTATCTGCTGTGACTTCTAACAGCGACCACAAGTCTGCCTGTGTTAGCAAATTAGAAAAGTTCTTTTTGGGACAATTTTACCTTGCATCTGTAATCAGTCGTGTGGTATGCACTGAGGTGGTCACTGGTGTGCTCAAGGCTGTTCCTCCCGCACTAGTGTGCAACATAAATCACATACCAAAACTACAGGTAAAGCACCCTATGGCAAATGGGATGCATACCCCTCCACAAAGTAGTGTTCTGCACACATACAGGACTTTTTTAGCAATGGCAAGACAGGAAAAAAAGTCTCTCTCTTAACACCTGATGGGTATGTGATAGGTACCTCATGTCAGAGAGGAGCCAGAGCAGGGCTGCTCCACAAAGGCTGATGAGCTGGGGGTTGAAACAAGCTGATCCTTGCTCCAGTGCCCCACCCCCACCCCCCAACAGTGTGCAGTCCCACAGCACCTGCACAGGGGCAGCAGTGTCAGGATGGTGATGGTGATGGGAACGGGTCCCACCACAGGCCCACAACCAGCAGGCAGATGCAAGGGGAGGTATCAGGTCCCAGGTCGTGCTGAGTTGTCCAGCCAAGTGAGGAGCAGCAGGGGATGAGGCTGGGTGCTGACCTGCCAACAGTGTGGCTCAGACCTTGATTGGGTGCCTGCCCTAGGCTGAGGTGCAAAAGTGTTCCTGAGCCATGGGCAGGATGCCAGGTGAGGCTGGGCAGAGTGATCAGGACTTGTGGGTGTGCTCAGTGCCTAATACCCACTACCCACAAATGGCATAAAGCCCATTCCTCGTAAATATGTGATATGGTTGCGTGGTCCTACAGCCATAATGGAACATGTCAAATCACACCCCAGTCCCTCTCTTTTTGTGCCACCCAAGTCACTAAACATATCCATATGCTGTAGCAGGAACTATTGTAGGACCAATGATTTATTTTCTACAAGCCATACAAAGATCTAAAAAGCCTGGGAGAGAGTTAGAGTTTATTATGAACCTACGATAAATTTGAACTAATAACTTTGAGAAAAAACACATACTTGACTACTATTCCCTTAAGCCACCAAATATTTTATGTAGTCTTATAAGGATTCTTAGAGTATTATGTTAGATTAAAAGGAAAGTAAACAGGAGTTTAAAATGAGCTTATTTTAAAAATTAATTCCATTTTTATTATCTCTGTCATCTCGCTGGAAATGTTGAAAATGATAACTATAAAACAAGTATATAATGGAAAAAGTTTACTTTTTTTGAAGTTAGTTGTTTTGGTTTGTTTTGTACAGCCAACTAGTGGGATAATAGTGACAAAACTGATGGTTGTTGACATTTTAATATGAATGTCACTACATGATAAAAGCAATGGTCTTTTTATGTATTTCAAGACTGCAGTATCTACCTGTAGCTCTGTGATAAGAAGTTAGTCATGTAGGTTAGCTTTAACTCAGGTACATTTCCAGCTATATGTAACAAGCCTTGTTTTCACTGTCCAGCATTTTCTTGAAAAATTTCCTTTGACATTAAATGATATTCCCTATTTCTTCACCACAGATAAGTTCCATTTAAAAAAGTAAGGAGAAACTAGGTCTGTTTTGCACACCTCTCTCTTCCTCTGCTATTAATTTATTTTATATTTCCTACTTCCTTACATACTTTTTTGTGGTAAGAAGTAGCTCATTTAAGGACATTATGATAACGGAGTCTGGAAACCTAAACTTGTGGGGAGAAGGTAGAAATTCTTGTCATAAGAACACCCAGACAAAGCAGCAGCTTGTGACTAATTTTGTTAATGGGACTTCCACAGTCTTCATAGAAAACTGAAGGCATTAAGGAGATCATGGAGACATGGAATCAGCAGCACTGCAAGTTTGTGATTTATTTTTTAACCACTAGGTTACCATTACCATGATAGCTATGATGATTTCAGATCATTTAAATCCTATCTTCGTTTGTCATCTATCACCTGAAATATAGGCAGTACAATGCATAATAGCACTGTCTAGAAGTCTCAAACCCAGAATGGATTAAGCCGTCAAAGTACTCTCTATTTTATATGGTTCATAATCTGCAGGAGCCTGTCCACTATGGGTGTTTGCAGGAGGAATATTCATTTCACAAGACTATTCGTTTCAGAGGACCTTCAAAGAGGTTGGGTGTGGTGCCAGAGGATGTATCTGATATAAATGAAAGAACTTACTCAATAAAAACCTACATCATTCCCCTTTATGCTTTACTGTTATCAGGAATAGAACCTTTTGTAGTTTATCACATGCAGAAAAATTATATTGCCTCGCCTAGAAAGGCTGTTGGCAAGGCATAAATTCTGAAAGGCAACTCACACTTAAGAGAAGTCCAGGAATATTGAAGAAGAAAAGGGAGAAAAAGAACACTTTCAAATGAAAGTAAAATCCTTACAGGTCAAATTCTTCTTACACGTGCATAGTATGCATAGTGAAAGCACAGTACGTGAGGAAGGATAGGGCTTTCTCAACAAGATTAGCTGAGATTAGGTACAGTCATGTTTCACAGCACTGGGAGACAAGCCACTCTTACTTTTTGGGGCCATCTGGAATTTCTCAAAACCCATTCAGATTAAATGAACACAGAAGCCTTCTTCAGGCTGTGGCTTTGGGGCAGATTCCTCAGAGGAAGACAGACGCCATAACTATAAATCGTATTGTGGTTTAGCACTTAAAAGCACCTGAGGAATCAAAAGTACTTCAAGAGGTACGCTTAGATCAACAATAAGCAAACCAGGGCCACTGCCACCTCTCCCCTAGTTTAAAAGCTACTGTAGAAATTGTATGGAAGGTGTGTTGTATAGCTACAAGATTCATACTTCTCTACAGGGTCAGAATAGTCTCACAATACTTAAATTTTTACAGATTTGTGGAGTGTGTGCCTGTGGGCATAGCTGACCTCATAACTCTTGGATTGCTGAGTACTTACTGGTAAAGAGTTCGCCCAAAGCTTTGCAAAAGATTTATATCTCTTTTACCAGTTACCAAGTACTCCAAAGATGGATCCATCCTATACTGGATTTGCTGGAGGATTTGGGGCAAGGAATAAGGACACAAAGACAGTTTAGCTTTGTCTTTTGCTTGCTGGTTAGCTCACAGATAGAATTTCAGCCAGTATTTGAATAATAATCCTGGGCAATTAAAGGCCTAAGGACCCCAAAGAAAGTTCTTAAGGGACAAGAACACAGAAATGCTCTTGCCACACTGTCAAAGGGCAGAGCAGTAGAGGGTTCCTCCTGATTTTCTGAAAAGGTATTATCAGTTTAAGTACATTACATCTAGAAATTTCCTGAGATATAGGTCATCTACCCAAGTCTTCAACTGTATCATTACCTTTTATGTGTAACTCAAGTCTTGGCATATTTACACTGTCCAATTTCCTAGCGTAATTCTGCTAAAGCTAACAGTTAAATCAACAAGAAACATGACATCTCTTTTGTGTTACGCATTTCCTGATAGAACCATAGATCTGTATTACCTATTCACTTGGAGTAGTAGGTCTGCATTATAACATACTTGTTTAGAAATATACTTCAAAAGAAGTAAAGATATTAACCATTTTTAAAAAGTGATTTACAATAGTGGAGCCCTGCAGAAAGGAACACTTTATGGAGGAAATTTTAGCATAATTTACCAGTATTTTCAGCAAATGCATCTTGCCGTTACAGTTATCATATACCTGGAAAGCAGGACTATGACAGTTTAATGCAAAAGCAATTATACTCTATGCTAGAAGTACTAAAAGTGTTTTCCAGTAGAGGAGGAAACAGTAAAAACCCCAGCATTTTAATAAATTTTCTGCATTTTTTCTTTAGATCTTCAATATCACCTGTCAAAAAAGCACAAGAGCCAATCGTATCATTTGGCTGTTTGTAAAATGCATGACTTACACATATAGCTTTAGCTTGTAAATCCCTGATTTCTTTTCTTACAAAAATGTAGGCTCCAAAGGTAATTTGAAGCCTGTAACAATAGATTTGGGTTTAGTTACTTTTTCTTGTGGCCCTTTTTAAAAACACCCTACAGACTCTGAAGGCAGCATGTACAATAACATGCTTTCTGCACTCTCAGTCCAGTTCTCATGCCTCCTGATCTCCTTCACTTCTTCTCATTCATCATTCTACAAAGTTTATTCTATTTGGTACCAAAGCACTCATTATCTGATTTCCAAATCTCATCCATTACCAGGCTAATTCTCTGCAGTCCAACACTTAAACATCAGAAATGTATTTAAGCAACCTTAAAAGACCAAGGTCTACTTCATTTTTATATAGACAGAAACGGTTAAACTTTTAGTAACAAAAATTGGCAGAGGAAATTCAAAGCACCATTAAGCACATAAACATCAGTAATTTTACCTGAATGCAAAACCTATGCTGCATTTTTTTCCTATTCTTCAGCTCACCCACTCAAAATAATTAGATATAGTCTTTTCACTTCTGAAGTTTCAGTGGCACTATGTTTTTAGCACATGTATTTAAAAAACACAAGTTTTTTTTAATTCATTGATTGTTTTTCTTCCTCTTTCTCTGCCAATTTAATCTCTGCTCTCTCATTGCTAAAGGAGTATGTGCAAGTTGAGAGTCATGATCAAGCAGAGATATAACAATCCCCATTATACTAACAGCCTTCTGAGGCTGAAATTGCTTTTGCAGAATATCTGGGGTACTTTGACACATTCCACTACTCTCACTGTGGCTTTCTGTAAGACAAAGCTTCAAGGTAAGTGAATTGTACTAATTACTATACACTGGAATAGTGGAATGCTATTTTCAACCACCACCCGAGTCTACTGTAAAATGACCACCATTAAGAAGAGATGGAAACAATATTTAGATTACATAATACTGTCATTTGTTTGGTACCTCTTTTTGTTTCATGATTGTCAGATTTATTTATACATATTAAAAAAACATGAAATGTGTGTGTGTTGGGCGTGGTGTTCTGTTCTAACACAGTCCAACAAGATTGCTGATGTTATTCCTCACCCTGCGATAGACAAGAAATCACAGTAGCTGTTGCCTTAATACCTACATAGTCCCCATCTCCAGGTGTTTTTCAGATATGATATGTGAATTCTGATCTATAATATTGTAAAATGAAATCAAATAGTTCAATTAAGTTCATGCATAGATATTTCAAAACCGGGCAAAAAAGCAGCAAATACTTCATTGTATTCAATGGCATTTTTTTTTTCCATGAATATTTAAATTTATTGTTTCACAGCATTCTTCATTTATCTTGCAATTTTGTTATAATTTCTCTATTGTGAGCCTACAGACATTTGACAATTATGGCAGATCATATCACGAAAGAATTATTCTTTGAAAATTCTTATTTGTTTCATGAAATTACTTTAATCATTTTCTTCACAAACTAATTAAAACTTTCAGACACCATGTGAAGTATTTGGAAGCTTAGATATTGTGCTATTTGACTGCTCTGCTCAGACATCACATGAAATACCTAACTGATTTGGCCATTACATGAAATCAGTAGCATTACTCTTACAGTCAAGTTTATACTATTCATTTGCAATATTGCTGTAACAAATAGAATCTTATATGAGGAATAGGGTCCTAGCAATTTCTTACTAATCAGGATATAAGTAGTTACATGTAAATGTTACAAAGCAAATTTTTTTCTCACATTGACTCCCAGTTCACCTCAATTAATTGTTTTAAGTTTGGAAAAAATATTTTGCTGTCTTCCTTTTTAGGCACTTCCTTCCACACAGAATTTCTTTAATAAAATGTCTCTATTTTAAAATCTTGTTCTATTTTGGTAATTTTGTTTAATGTACTTTGATAGAGAGTAATGACCAAATTCCATTTTGAGTATTTCTCTGAGTAGTATTGAAAAATTTCTTAAATCTTATTACCATTTCATTTCCAGCTGGAACAAGCTGTGCTTCTTCTAAACCATCTCTGTGGGTGCTTAAGAAATAGTATCTAGTTATTATGTTATGAATATGGACTGGTAATTATTCATATCAATTGAAATATTCATCTTTTTATGTAAATTTTGTACTGTGTAAGTTTTAATCTTGGAACTTGTACATGAATATATAAACATTATGAATAAGCAAAAAATTGAAGAACATAAACTTTGTAGGTAAACTCTCCTCAGGATTTGTCATTTAGAAATCAAAAATGTGAAAGTTAAATAACACGGTGTGTCTCATGCTCATCAGCTTGACATAGAAAAGCAAAACATCTTTAAGCATCAAGGACCAAACACTGATACAGAGGAAAATTTAAATAATTGAAAGTAAGTCAACACCATTCAAGGAAAAACCAGTTCCTTGAGAAGAAGTCATACATATTATACGTTTACAGCTGTAAATGGTAAGGCTTTTAAGCAATTTAAGTTTTCCTGAATGTCTTTGAATGTGGAGCAATAGCTGAACTTCAGCATTAGCCAGGTACTGAGGAATTAAATCTTTCTTTTCTCCATACCATTCCAGATTTACATGCTAGACAGTTTAAGTCTCTACACCATGAGCAGCTGAGTTGACTAGGAGCAGTACTGTGTTGTCAGCATTCCTGAAAGAAGCAATTCTGGGACAGGTAGTAACATAAAAAACTTATATTTTTTCATGTGACTAAGTATTATGAATTCCTTGGGTTTTCATTGCTCATTTAAAGATAATTTTAAGGTGTTTCCACTACATGAAAAATCAAACTGCTTAAAAATGCCTGAAGCCATACATAAAATAATAGAAACATTAAAAACACTAGACACTGAAAAAATACAGACACAGGCTGCAATAGGCAATCTGGACTGTCAGGAATATCTTTGACTCATAGCATTTATTTATTTATTTAACGTAACATAGTAAATCACCAAAACTTGCAGTCTCTCCCTTAACCTTTTTTTAATCCCAGAATGCAAGCAAAACAAACAAAGAAAAAGTTCAGTGAGATAGTGTGGCAGTAATAAATGTAATTGACATTCTTTCCCAAGAACCTGTCATTCTTTCCCTAAGTACTTTTCTACTATAGTTGTAGTGAGTCATTTGCCCCTGTGGGCTTGTGATATTTACGTCCCATGCTAACTGCTGCTCACCCATTAGGCTTTCAGTGAAGACAGAACCTAAAAAAGCCTGCTAAAAGGCACTACTGAGCCACAGGGAAATTCAAACTGCTCTGAATGCTGGAGCTAACAGTGCTGCTAAAATCAAGGGATAAAGTTCAAAGAAAGATCATTTCAGCATCGTCTCCTCCAGAATGTAATTTATTCTGTTTTGTTTTGTAGTGATTCATTGTCTGTTATTTTTCCTAAAAAGGATTGCTATAAATGTGAACAAAGGTTTGAGAAACTCAGGGGTTTATAATAAAGAGAAAGTAACAACTTCAATAAAATTAAATTGGAAAAAATGTTTCTGGATGTGTTGCTTTCCATCTTGAGGTCTCAAAGTGCAACACTGGGATTTATGTTGAACTGGTTCTTACAATCTTGATGAGCAGGCACCATCCCATTTTATATACAAGAGCATTAAACCCAAATTCCTATATATACCAGTCTAAGTTGTGCCTTCTGCAGTCACATCTCTCCTCCAGCTCTATCTGGCAACACCATTCCTTTGTGCCTCAACCAGATCCACGTCAGACACTAGATGAGCTGGTATAGCCAGATACACAGACAGACAGACAAATCACATTTTTGTAGACTCAGTTTACAGACAGATTGTTTCATCCAGTTCACTCACTACAGTCTTTAACTCGTCGTCAAAACATGGTTAAGGTGAAAAGGATGCTGGGAGAGGAGGTTAGAGCAGGACCGCAAAGACCTTGTCTTATTTCAGTTTAAATTGTCATGGGACTGTACCCTGAGGTACAAAGGCCTATGTCCCACAATAATCCACAGACCTCCTCTTTCTACGTCTGGGACAGAGCGATTGCATGAACTGCCCAAACTCAGGCTAGAAATTTGTGGTCAGCTCAGAGATCTTGCCATGCCTGCAGTCTTTCAGGAGTTGGGAGACCAATGCTGTTCCCCAAAGGAGTGCTTCCAGCCAGTTTGCAGGCTTGCATTTTTAATTTTTCACTAACACCAGCACTTTTAAACCCTCTTGACAATGGGATTTAACCCACATGAAAACTAATTATAGGGAAGGACATGTGAGATCTTGACCAGGAAACAAAGGGACCAAGGCTACTCTGGTTTTTTTCTTTTTCCTTTCCTTTCCTTCCCTTTCCTTTCTTTCCTTTCCTTTCCTTTCCTTTCTTTCCTTTCCTTTCCTTTCCTTTCCTTTCCTTTCCTTTCTTTCCTTTCCTTTCCTTTCCTTTCCTTTCCTTCCTTTCCTTTCCTTTCCTTTCCTTTCCTTTCCTTTCCTTTTTCCTTTCCTTTCCTTTCCTTCCTTTCTTTCCTTTTCCTTTCCTTTCCTTTCTTTCCTTTCCTTTCCTTTCCTTTCCTTTCCTTTCCTTTCCTTTCCTTTCCTTTCCTTTCCTTTCCTTTCCTTTCCTTTCCTTTCCTTTTCCTTTCCTTTCCTTTTCCTTTCCTTTCCTTTCCTTTCCTTTCCTTCCTTTCCTTTCCTTTCCCTTTCCTTTCCTTTCCTTTCCTTTCCTTTCCTTTCCTTTCCTTTCCTTTCCTTTCCTTTTCCTTTCCTTTCCTTTCCTTTTCCTTTCCTTTCCTTTCTTTCCTTTCCTTTCCTTTCCTTTCCTTTCCTTTCCTTTCCTTTCCTTT